>NC_072733.1:203545310-203625310 GCF_026930045.1 Uloborus diversus | reverse complement strand
AGTCAATCCGAGGAAGTAGAACAAGTGAGTCACTCGCCCCCCCCCCCCCCCCCAACATAAAAGTAATTAAAGCGCAATATTTTTTATCGCGTAGGATAACCGAGAATTTTCTGTTTTTTAATTTGATCAGAAAAGTATATAATTATATTTTTTTGAAAAGGCAGGGTCTCCAGCGAAATAAGGTATGTAACTAACAGGGCCGACGAGAGACCATGTCAGTCGGTTCGGAAATTTGCACCTTTGGAGGGCCCAGATCAGAATCGGAGTAGTGTACATTTTGTAAGTTTTATGGGGGGAGGGGGCCCGTTGACCAAACTGACAAGGGACCCGCAGTGGCTTTCGGCGGCCCTGGTAACTAAAATAGTAAATTTTCATTGGGACAGTGGCAACCTCTAAAAAACTTAATTGCAAATGCCCCAGCAATTGAAAAAGAAATTACGCTGTGAGAAGCAATGAGTGACAAAGGAAACTTTTCAGTAAAACGATTTGCAGTTTTACCGTTTTCACTGAGAACTTTTTCTAAATCACGCTGACCACTAACATCTTTTGCCGCAGAGCAGAGTGGCGTTTCTCTTATGACTAGAAAATAATCCGTCATGTATTAACGGAAGTAACATTTTCCCTACTTTGCAGGAGAGAGCGTAAAAACGTTTGTTTCCTGTATACGAAGGTTGGGACTCGTGTCTTAAAACATATGCAAATAAATATAAACGGTTTATGTGTCTTTTAAACAGAATTATGTTGTTATAGCCTAATGCGGAATAGGATTCTACACTGTTAAAAATTCAGGAAGATTTTCTGGTAATTGTTGCTGTAAAACGGCGGACTAACGCATAGCTGATTTTTACGGTAATTTATACCGGAGAAATAAGCGATCCCAGCGCCAATTGGTTGCTGCGGCCTACCGAGGATACCGTAAAATTTTACGGTAACATTTGATTTTTACGGTAATAGTTACTGGCAACATGGATGCCAGTAACAATTACCGTAAATTTTCCGGAAAATTTTTAACAGTGTACGTGCAATGAAGTAATAACATAAAAACAACAATTTTTGGACACGCTAGTATGTCTCCAAAGTAGATATATATGAGAAAGAAAGGTTTAAAATTTATGTAAAGAATTCTATATAAAAAGTTAAATAACCATTCTGTTCATGAAACCATGAAAGCAGCAACTCATCAAACGTTTTGAATTTCTAAGGATTTCCTTTTCGAAATCATAATAGTCATTATAAAGTTGTTTGATCTCAGCTCGTCAATATTTTCAGAAAATATTGTTAAACTGTATCATCGCAATTGATAAGTCTCGCGTGTGATAGACAACAGATTTAAGTTGCTACTTTTTGCAAAAAAATAGAAATGAATTTGAAATATATACGATCAGCAAGTACGAAAATAAATTTTTAATTCGTACCAGCATCGGGCGCGATCCTCCCACTTTGACAGCAGCATGTATTAATGAATAAAATTCTGATAATTTCAGAATTTTACTTATAAAAACGTAGTCTAAAAGTAATTTTTGAACTAACGTGTATCAACGAAACATAATTTTGGCAATCTATTGTTATTTTAAGTATTTCTGCCATAGTCCTGGCTTAGGGTGGTAATTTACTATAAAATCTATTGTCCTCCACAAAAGCTAAAATAATAAAACTGGCAAGAACACGCAGAAGATGTTGAAAAAGTAAAATCTATATATATAAAAATGAATGTTTGTATGTCATCCATGAACTCAAAAACTACCCGGCAGATTTGGCTGAAACTTTCACAGTTTGTTATTTTTGGTACTGGGAATGTTTATAGACCAGTTCGAAAAAAATCCGATCGATAGTTCCTTTTTTATTCCAATTTAAGTCACAATCCATTGGATAAATACGAATAAAATTATCGGCTGCAGAAATTAATTCGCGTGAAAGATGTCATTGATAAGAAGTTAGCTGTTGCCATTTTTCTTGAGTTTGAACAAATAAATTCTTTCTTTATTGTTTTATGGCTTTTCATGCAACGGGGGGATTTAAAACTTTTTCTATTTGATATTTTTAGCGATTGATCGATCTTGCAAACTACGTGAGTACAAAGTGTGAGTCTAGTCACGGCTTCACTTGATACCTGGACCGATTATTATGAAAATTGCTATATATATGTATTTTTCCATCAAGAAGGTGCAGAATATGCTCATTGAAGCCACTCGCCACCAGGTGGCACTGCAGAGTAGCAACTTCTGCCCCGTTCAACCGATTGTCATGAAAATCAGTATAATGATGTATTTTTTTTGTTGGCGTAGCAACGCGCGTCGGGTACAGCTAGTTAAAAATAAAACAAACCCATTATTTTTTGAATACATATAAAAAAAATCTTTCATTCATTTTCATTAAATAACTATGATTACGAAACAGACAATATTTTATTTCGAGAGATAACCTTTGCTCTTTTTTTTTTCTCTTTGAGAATCTAATTTTATATTTTCGAATCAAACGGTAATTTGAATTGTTGGGGACGTCAGAGGAGCGTTACTCAATCAGTTTTGGCTATTATATACATGAAGATTTGCATTAGTCATCCCCGAGTTTTTATTTGCTCCTTTGCTCGTCATGTAGTGTCAGTATCAACGCTATTAATTATCCATGAACCAGAATGAAATGGGGGGTCTATTTCATTTTTTGTGTCCTCTTTCTCTTCACATTTCTATTCCATTTCTTTCTATTTTAAATCTATTGTTATTATTTTAAATGTAGATTTTTTATGGGGTACGGATGGATGAATTGGTCATAAAATCCCTTTGAAAACAACAATTTTATTTGTTGTTCGTCATTCATGTGATATAGAATATCATGTTTCACTGAAAATTAGGGGAAAAAAGTTGATTTAAATAGACTTATGACATTTCTTTTCAATATGACCTGGGGTGGGGTAACGTAGGCATATTTAAAAAAACAGATATAAAACCATAACAACTAACCATATACTTTTTTAAATGCTAGAAAGACACTTTCCTAGAGACGACGGATGGGAGAATTTTAGAATTATTATTTTTGAATGCATTTTTCTGAGACATGACTCATTAAGTCAAGTATTTTTTGTTGTCCGTGATTCGTGTGTCACGCATGCTTGATGTTCCGAAGAGAGAAGAAACCTCACTTTTTAGAAAAATTTTGAAACTTCGTGAGATGTTTAGAATGGTTTCAAGCATTTAAATTTCAGTATTTGTTTGAAAGTTATTTCTGCCACAGTTTCAATTTTGATCTTCTGTAATATTGTAACTTCGAAAACTGTAAGAATTGGTTTGTGGTTAAATACTTAAATAACTAGATAGCGTTTTAAGAGTTTTTTTTTCACAACAGTCACTAAGCTATATAAATCAATTCTTAGTTTTAATTTTAATTGTTATAAATAAATGTTTATATTAACGAATTAATTTTGGAACGTTGAGTTCAAAATTGAAAATTTTTAAACCAAAAAAACTGCTTTAATAAGAGGATTTTTAGTTTTTCTCTTTCCCGTGCATTTTTATGTACACAAAACGTTAATCTTAAAATAAACCTCGTTTTAAAATTTCATCATTTTAATAAAACCTATATACTTACTTAATCAGCCTAATATCAGTGCTGAAAATGATTGAGATTGCTTCTCCTTAAATTTCCCAAATTTCTGCAAAGATTAAAGTTTATTTTCCATAACTCTCGGGTCTCTCTTAAATTTCAGGCTCTCAAATTACGTTTTTTGGCGAACCATTTCCTACGCGGAAGCTCTAAAACGGACTTTGGTTGACAGAGAATTGAGGATAATTGAGAGTCAAAAGTTTCAATGTACCATCAGCATCAATCCACGCCTCCACAATCTCGGGGTCGTGAATACACGCTACCACTCAGGGACGGTTTGTGGGTCCTTTAAATAGAAGCTCATGAAACTAATTTTGAAAATTTGCTATACAGAAACGTTAAACTTACGTATCTGCTAACGTATTATTACTGCTAACTATCTAACTTATTATTCATACGTAACATTTTAAGTTATATAATACTAATAATGTACAGTCGAGTCCCGACTTACGCGAGGGATGCGTTCCAAGACCTCTCGCGTAAGTCGAAATTTCGCGTTGTGAAAAAAGGTGTGTAAAATTTTTTATAAAGATATCCACCACCTCAAATTGTTAAAAACCATTTCTTAACTATACAGTACTGTTTCTTACATAAAAAGCTGAATTTTTATTTATATTTTAAATTTAAAAAAAAACGTTTTATTCAACATAAAATACTGTTACGATGCACTAAATCAATGATCGATGCGAAAGAAAGACATAAAATAAACCAGTGCACTACATACAGTATGTAATTAGAAAAACAAATGCACTAGAGTTTTACTGGACAGTGGATCCAGTAATGATATTTGTAACTTAAAAAAGTGAAGATGATGATGATTTATGCTGCGTGATCTCAAACCGTTGTTTTTAAATACAAAATACAGTTGCTTCACTAGTTCTTTTATAACTTTTCCATCTATGAAATTGGCAATGCAACACCCCTCTTCCTGGTTTCTTAATTTCACAATACAAGAGCAGTTTCCATTTTCATAATTTTATAATTTTGCTTAGATACTATTTGGTGAACTTTGACGCACTTCCTTTTCTTAACTTTTAAATTGTACATGGAAGATTCACCCATGCCTAATTGTCGTTCTACCTTCGACGCATTTGTTCAATCACATAATTTAGTTTTTCTTTAATTGTCAGAAATTTTCTCTTTTTCTTTCTATCTTCACAAGATGAAACAGCGCTCTTAGGTGTCATTATATTTCAACAACTCTCACATTTAGAATGAAAGAAAAAAAAAATGGAAAATGAGGAGTAGTTATTTGTATAAGCGATGTATCAGACTAGTACGGTGTGAGAACTTTCACTCTCAGTGATGCTAAAGGAATGAAAGTCTGTTCACGAAAAAACATTTTTTAGTAGCCAATACCGCCACTACGATTCCCTTCCGAAAAGTTTCGTGTTGTGGGCGAGGAATTCACATTATGTCTAAAATTCTTGACTGGTTAAAAAAATCGCGTTATAGCCATTTCGCGTAAGTCGGATCGCGTTGTAGCGGGAGTCGACTGTATACGTAGTTTACCATTACACATAACTAACAAGATATTTTTGAGGCAATCAAATCAATGTTTTCCTATATGTCATTTATTGAGCAATCACGAATTGCGTATTGTTTTCACTTGACCGTCGAATGACGTCCGCGTCCTATGATTCTTATTTTTCTATGCTTATAATACAGGTGTCCATGTGCCTCGGAATCGAATTATTTATAAACGACCTTCTCAACTGTACACAATCCTTATTACGCGAAATCAGTCTCCATCACATATCATCTAGCACATAACATACAGTTCCTGTCATTCATTTGAATTTTGACGTCTTGAATTCAAATTATGGTTGAAATACAGTCGGATCCCGCTACAACGCGATCCGACTTACGCGAAATGGCTATAACGCGAGTTTACCATGAGTAATGATTTTTTTTTTTTTGTGTGGACACAAATTACTCGTCTGCAATATGAAATTTTTCGGAAAAGAGCGGCGGAGAGTTAGAATGGGCTTCGCTGACACTAAATATTGGTTTTGTGAATGGACTTTCATCCCTTTAGCATCACTGAAAGCGAAAGCTCACCCACTGTATTAGTCTAAACAACGCTTTGCTTTAGTTTATACAAATAACCGCTCCGATTCTTAACTTTTTTTTTTTTTCATTTTCAAATGAACGTTGATAAAATACATTCTGATAACGTTGCATAAACCTTCTTCATTTTTTAAATTATAAATATATTTACTATATCTATACTGTTAAGTGCTGTAATAATGCTATAGTGTACATACTGTAACTACCATACTGCTTTATTTTAAATTTCTCTCCCCCATTAATCATTGATTTTGTGCTAAATTACAAAATTTTAGGTCAAATAATAACGCTTTTTCTAAAATACAGAAAAAGTCGGTTCTTTGTAAAAGATACTGCAATATATAGTTAATAAATGGTTTGAAACAATATGAGGGGTGTTTACAAACGTCTGAAACAATTGGGTATGCTTATAAAAAATTACTAAACATACCTTGTTCCACAACGCGAAATTCCGACTTACGCGAGGTGTCTTGGAACGCATCCCTCGCGTAAGTCGGGACTCGACTGTAAAAGCCTTTAGTAGAAACAAGAAACCCAACGAGTAGGGTCCGATCGCAACTCATGATTGCGAAAAACATAATCTGAATGCAAGATTTCAATATTCAAACTTTTTTTGTTTTTTAAACGTTTTTTTTTTTTTCAATCGAGAGCATGGCCTCGAGCGCTTTCACCCCATTGAACACGGAAATGTATAATTGAGTCTTATAAACGCAGATTGTCTTGCGTAAAAAAGTCGATTGTTTTCATTTTTAATAGATGACCCCTTAGTTTTATAACTATGTGCCGTGCATGCTTGGTCACCGGTGGTGCACTCTTTAATCGTGAACCTCTTGAGAAAGTGGAATTTTTTTTCGAGTTATTGTTTCACTAATTCCACACCTTAGATCTTTTTCGTGATGTCTGAAGCATGGAATTAGTGAATCAAAAGTTATTTATTTATCTATCTTCTAAAATCTAAACAATGAATCTGCTCCTTTACGCTTAATTCGTAAATTTTTTTGACTGAGTAGCATCTGAACCTGGAACTCCTCTATTACTGGGGGTAATTTAAATTCCTAGATCATTTAGTACGGTGGTACTAATAATTCTATAACTCTACACACTCCTTTCCACACAGCTTTAAAGCAATATTTCCGTCCAAACATAACAATCATACGTTTTCTGCGCATCGTTGCACTTAATTTTCTGGGCCGAATCTTAAATGGCGTTCTTCAAGCCGTCGGTATAAAGCACACTATTTCTCATCTACTTTCTTCAACTTTAGATATCTGCGTTAATGAACTCTTACCACTAAACGTCTTGAAAAGCTTGCAGTCAAGGTGGCTTTCAGATTAAAAGATGTTGCAGAATCTAACTGGAAATCAAAATCTCTAGGTCCAAAGACCACATGGTTAAACCACATGAAATAGTTAGAGCCCGTTTACATTAACCAAAAATCCGGGTCATTGTAAATCTTTGCAAAACCGTGATAAGAAAAAATCCTTAAAAAGAGAAATAAACCGGTAGATTTTTTCTGCCTACTCCTAAGGAGATGAAAAGCAGGATAGTTCGGTTGTGGTTTCTGCCGTGGGCAGGTAAAGGGCAGTAACTGCAAATTTTTTCATTTTAATTTTTTCTCGTTAGTTTTATTGCACAAGCTTGCTCAGTTAGTTTTCGTAAAAAAAAAAAAAAAATGCGTAAAAAAAAAGCGCGAAAAAAAGTCTGATTTCAACATTTATTCATTGTTAGTGTGGAACCCGAAATTTATTCAAATGTATCTCGAAAACTCATTTCTGCAGATACTGCCATTTTCCTGCCCACGGCAGTATTGCTCAACTGTTTGCAATTTTAAACGGCTATAATCGCTTATTCCGATTTCCAGATTCAAGCCGATTCACTGTATTTTCTGCGCTTTATGTAATGAAGTCGTAGTTTCTGTACATAAGTTTCTGCTTTTGCGTGTAAAATCCGGAGCAGAGCAAAGATAACCTACTGTGATCAGGTTTTTACTTGCAGAATTGTTAAGTGAACGACAGAAACCGTTAGCTCCTAATCTTCGTCCAACAGTAGGTAGACAACAATTGATAATAATTATTTGTCCTCCCCAGTCATCTGCTCTGCAGTAAGGTTATAGAGGTTCAGATTTTGATCTCTGTGGTTTTTTCCTTCCCCGATTTTTTCTCTTCCTAATGGCGCAATGAAGAACCGGCCAATGACGAATGGGGTCACTCGGTTTCGCTCCGACCTTGCTCTCTCTCATCCCTTTAAACCTTCACATACTCCACTTCCCCCTCGGGTGCTCCTTCTCCGAGAAATGTCCACTCGGAGAGTCGACTCAAAATAATTGTCTCACTCAATAAACATATCATTTCTTTGTAGTTCAGCTCAATGACCTCGTCTTCGTGGCAACTTCCTCTCTTCGTATTCTTTTACAAGCATTCATTTCGAAAGCTCGTTTTATTACATTAAAACGCACGATATTTTTTTCTGCATTAAGAGAAAAAAAAAATCGTCGTACAAGTTGAAAGTTTGATCATTCTTTTCTCCAGAACACATGTTCATTGAACTTCCGATTTTCCGCGCGTGGATTATGCATCGAGCGGATTGATTTAGTAACTTTAAAAGATTGCCTTTGGGGGAGGGTTGTTCAAAAAAAAAAATTTCGAGCTTAAATCCAGGACACCCCCGATTTTTTTTTTTTTTTAGATTTACTAATAGTATTATGATGTAAAAGTTTTAGCTTCTTACTCAAAATTTAAGAGGGTGATCAACCCCTCAATTTAACATTAGCAGTACCATAGAAAATGTCACAAATTTTGAAACATTCAATTTCCCCAGCTGTTTTTTTTTTTTTGTAAATAATCATTTTATTGCAATGTTTATGCATAATACTCGTGTATATTATAATATGTAGCGTTGTTTTTTCATTAAAATGTGTTTTTTAACTCCCTCCCCATACTGATGAAATTTGGGGGAGGGGGGTTGAGAACCCCCTTTCAGTTGAAATAGGAAGCTAAAATTATTCCAGTCTATATCCCTTAATTTAACATTAGCCGTAGTATAAAAAATGCTACAAGTTTAGAAATATTTAATTTCCTCCGCTGTTTTTTGTGAAATAATTATTTTAATGCAATATATATGCATATTACTAGTGTATATTATAATATGTAGCTTTTTTTTTCAGTTTAATGTACTTTTTTAACCCTCCAACTCATACACATGAAGTTTGGGGGCGGAGGTTGAGCACAGTCTTTCAGTTGAAATAGGAAGCTAAAATTCTTCCAGTATATTACTATCCACAAGTCTGAAAATATTGAAAAGTGTCCTGTCATCTAGGAGAAACTTGTTTTTTTACATGTATTTTTGAACCACCCTAGGGGGGGGGGGGTATCCGAGCATTAAAATTTTTCTTGAAATGTTGAAGCTAGATACATCTTTTTCAATGCAGAAAATGTTTCAAGCTCCCGACGCTAAGCAGTAGTCTCAACGAAGTTTCTCTGCTTTGCGCCTGAAGATAAAAACTTTTCTGCGTTGAAAAGGGCGGTTTTTCGTAATCCCTGCCATGAGTACGCGTTATTTCTGCACTCATATGCATTATTAAACGTTGGTTCCGTCATTTATAGGTAATTGCCTAATTTACATGTTTTTCCCCTTTTTTTCACAACTAAAGAATGAAATGCATAAAACTATCATTTATTACTGCACTACGTTCATAGACAATGATTAATGGTTGTTTGTTTACAAAATATTGATGATCGGATCTCGCAATTATTTTTTAATTTTAAAAATGTTTGGATTTTTTTTTTTTTTTTTGTTAAGGCTTGTGTAATTATATTTTGAAAAATCAGCGGAAAAAAATGATAAAATGGCATCAAAACTAAATAAAATTATGAAGTTAATCTAAATCTCCCTTAAAAATATTACTGGAAACCTAAAGAAGCGAAAAATAAATTTGTTTAATATTTTTGAAAATGATTAAAATAAAATATTTCAGTCAGGTTGTCCACCTTGAACTCTTTTGAGAGAGCTGACAAAAAAAATTCTACATTTTAAATTTATCTATAAAAGAATAAACGTAAATCAAGTACAAAATACCAGTAAACATTTTTAAACAAAAGGTGCTCTTTATTTTTGTTGATTACTTGGTTCATTCAAACCTTTTACAGTTGAAAAAAGTTTCATTTGTGCAACTCCGTCTTAAAATTAGTCTTATTATTTGAATAAAATTTGCGTAGGTTTGACCAGTTGGAAAAAAAAAAAGTGCTAAATGAGAATATTTCAAAGTCTCGACGAAACAGATGATTTGGTTAGAACAAATTTTATCCGAAAGAAACGATGATGTACATTTTTTATGCGTGTACATTTTTTAAATTGTTTATATTAAGCTATTTTTTGTAGATTTAGACACTAGGAATAACTTATGCTCTATGGACAACATTTTATCCGATCATAATTTAGAAAAAAAAAAGTAAAAATTCTGATCACATTCTTTATATTTTGTTTTGCGAGTTTATAAGAAAAATATGCAAAAAAAAAAAAAAAAAAAGCATGGGCTCGTAATATCCAAATATCAAATTCAATGTAGGAAAGTAAGCATTTAAAAGAAGCTACCATTTGGTGGCCTCTTGGTTCGTTTCTCTGCACTAAAAATAAACAAGCCTTTATTAGCCTTAAAATGAATATATATATATATACATATATATATATATATATATATATATATATATATATATAGATATATAGATAGATAGATAGAGAGAGAAGATAAAACGCTTACGAGGCAAGAACCTTTGAAAATGAATGCGTATAAGCGCATAATTAAGTGAAATTAACTGCCAAAACAATTTGGAGGAGGAGGGGGTGGGTTACACGACGTGATCAAAGAACAAGCCAACACGAGCCAGCCGAGCATGAAGTGCTACTCATTTCAATGGTGCTATTATAAATCAAGGATTGTCATTCAGCTATAAATGGACTCTGAACGGCTAGGACAAAATCGAAATAAATTTGCAGTGCCGATTCTGCAATCGGCACTGCAAATACACTAACATCCTTGCAGGGATTCGAACCCGTGATCATGTCGGAGAAATATATTGCTCTGCCACGCCTCTCATTTTTAACTATGGAAATATAAGTAAAGAATTTTATCAGTAATCCGCATGCTTGAATGCAAGAGCGCAATTCCTGCGTGACAGAAGGAATGCAACAAATGAATAATAAATCGATAAAAAGTCATAAAAACAATTTTATTTTTCCAGCAACATTAAATAAAATGTAAATAAATACATAAAAATAAATTTACATCATTGTTTTCCGGATTAAATTTTTCCAGTTAGAGTGAAGTACTTTCATTATTCTTCAAAACATCAGCTCGTAGAAACCTAGAATTAGAGGACGAAAAGTGTTCCAGTTAACACACTTGCATCTATCATATGAAAAAAAAAAAAAAAAAGATTGCAGATAGCATTATTCATTAAGAGGAAAATTTGTGTTCCTCATTTTTCATGACACCTTATCATTAAAACTCTATTGTTAACTATTACAACTAACATCGTAATTATTTTTTTATATGAACTCTCCTGATTACTGCATTACCATGCGCACTAGAAAAATAAGTATGTTGTCGGTCGACGCTGAATCAAGTCTTTTTTTATATTATTGTAATACAATTTCGGTAAAAAAGCCTGTATTCATATTGAAATGAACATTAGCTTCAAAAATATGATTGAAAAGCATAATTTTTGAAGACGAAAACGAACTCAAAGTGCTCAAACTAACTAAATAACAGACATGATTTCATTCGAGCCATTGTGGTAGACGATATTTCAGTTTTCCTTGTAGATTGACAAATGTCATGTCTCTCTAGTGTTTATACTATTCTAATAAGAAGTGTTTTATCTTTTTTTAATTGCAGCAGTGTATCTAAATTATCATGTTTAACTTGCGTACTCTATCCATGTATTTGTTAGATTTATATTACCTGCTACGATAGAATTTCTGTTCTCCACTTCAGCACAGATACACTACATCATAGTGGGGTTACCAAAGGGAGGGATTTGACTACATATCCCCCTTGGGAACTTAAAAAGTTTCAGTTTTTCACCATAGAAAAGGACTGAAACTAAATATATCCTCCTCCAAAATTTAAACGTATTCCCTATCGATTTTTTTTTCTGTCTACGCCCCTACTCGGTCATAAGTGTGACTTTAATCTGGCAGTTCACTTAGTAATTTCTTTCAACTGCTGCACATTTGAGGCTGTGTATATAAGCAAAGGGATACAAGTGCCAAAACTAAAAATTTCTGAGACAACCAGTACAAATGGTAGGTGAACCTCTCTTCTGCTTTGGGGCAAGAGATAGTACTAGTAGCTCTGGTAGGTGCTGCTATACAGCATGAATTAGAAAAAATGTTCAATGATAGCCTACTTAGGACTGGAACTTTATACGTGCTTTACTCAAAACTTGAAAACCTCTCCTTGGAAATGCCCGCTTACAACCTGTTGCTTCTGACTGCATCATTTATCTTTTTCCTTCCTAAGTAAGAAAGACGTAGCCCAGTTCAGTCAAGTGTGCCTTTTTTCATTAAAGAGTGACTCATTAGGCTTCGAATAATTATAAATGTAACAGATTTTGCTAATTTAGAAATACATCTTGGTACTACTTATTGCTGAAAAAAAGAAAGCAAATAAATATGTGCGACACTGACAATGAGAGGAATACTCCCCCCCCCCCGAGTCAAGATTTATGGAGTCTTCATCTCTATCTCTTTTGAGACATAGCATTCTTTCCTAAGAAGTTTAAGTCGAAATTTTCTTCAACAAGAAAAAAAATTTAACTAGTGACGTTTACTAACCTTATGCTGGAACAAGCCTTCGTCTAATGTTCCCGTGAAGCTTCTTCTAAAGCCTTAGTTACAGTTTGAATAAGCTCCAGTAGTTTTTCTGAAGAGAAAAGAGGATGGTTTTCAGATCGAATTGAGGATCTCTTGCTGAAGACGTCCATAAAGCCTCCGCCGCTTCCAAACAGCAAGATTCCTAATGCCGGCAAAATAAATATGCCCGCTCCCAAGATAAGTAGGATTGGCAACACAGCAGGAAGAAGATTTGTTAAACCAGAGACTCCTCCACTGAGACTAGGAGGCAAGATTGGGGGAGTGTTGCCGATCTGTCGATTAGATGGTACATCTGAAGCTCCAGATTTGAAAACGACAGCAAAAATAGCTGCCAAAAATATGAACTTCACGGAAAGCATCATCTTCATTGACCTGCGTAAAAATATTTATTTTATTTCGTTATTAATATTATCATTGCTGAGTTTCCGAGATTGCTACATAAATAATTTGCTACTCTAATGTTAAACAACCTTAGCAACATATTCAAAAGAAGGACAAGACTAATTTATTTAAATCGACTTAATTCATACTTGTGAAGCAAATGAGTGAATAAAAATGTAAACAACAGCATTTAAAAAGTTTGCAAAAAAAATGCAGACACATGTGTTTCGGGGTTACAAATAAACAAGTTTTCGATGCAAAGAAATGAGTTTACGGATGAAACAAAATCCAACGGGAAAAAAGTGAGTTTATATACAAAACAGCATTCGACAAAGGCTAAACTCATTCGAAACTTCTATCGGATATTTTTTCATTCATAAGAAATTTTCTGTGCATACTATGTTTTAGTAAAATGGGCATCTTGTAATTCCGAAGCACATGTCTGCAATTTTTTACAAATTTATTCTTGTTATGCCGAAGCTTGTGCAAATTTATACTTTATTATTATTCCAAAGCATATGTCTGCAATTTGTTTCTACAAATTTGTGCTTTTTTTAACGTTGTTTATATTTTTACTCTTTTGCACAATGGTGCGTATTTATTTCTCAATGAGCGAATGTTTACGTATTTTAATGGTACGTGGCTCCAACCAACCATTATGCTGTACCAAGCGCGTTTCTCATTAATTAAAACCCATTACTTTTGTTGATATTCATGAAATGCTTTTCATCCACTGATTTAAACATATGTATCACAAGATTAAGCATCCGTTTTAAGCTGTCTATTGTGAAAAGAAACGAACTAGCACGAAAACATATTCTGAATTTTTTTTGACAAAATCAAAAAGTTGACAAAATAACATCTTTTTTCCCCGCAGCGTTAGTGTACTACTTCTCGCTCTTTGTTTTTAACGAAACTTTACCTCAATAATTTAAATAATACTTTGCAAAATAAAGAAGAGTAATAATAACTGCAAACTGAAGTTACTAATATTTTTGTAAGAAATTGGAAATGAAAAAATGCTTTTTATTGTTTTCTTTACTAACTTCTACTTTTTTTGGTGTGGGAGACACGATTAAAGAGGAGTTAAGAACGTTTTGTTTTACAAAATCAATGAATAAAATTTTATAAATTAGCTTAAAATTCGATAACCCTGACTTTTTCTCTATAAGTGAATAACTATAGAACAATTTAGTCCTATACTGGTGATTGTATTTTAAAACCTCACTTATTTTGAAAATATTATTTCATTACTATATCGCATAGAGCATTGAGGCGAAAATGAGTTTTTGATTTTAGTTCTTTAAACTCACTTAAGTTACAATGGTAATTCAAAGCAGGATGAAACACCTAATGCAGATTAAACGAGCTGATGTGTGCATCACATGACTTCCTTTTACTCCAATTTAATGTCATTTCCCCATTATTCGCTATTTTAATGTGATTCAATATTTATTCTCTAAATATCACCAACAATGGCCAAATTGAAACCAAAAAAAAAAAACTCCGCCAAATTTGTCGCCAAGTTGGCGACAAAACTTGGCGACCAAAAGACTGGCGATATATCACCAAGTGTCCGACAAATTATAACGCCACTTGAGTTTACATCGAAATTAACAATGATTTCCCCCCAAAAAGGTGCAAAAGACCCCCTTAGGAACATCCGAAAGCAACCAAAAGGGGAGGTGCACAACTAGACCCCACTACGAGTCTATGTACCAAATTTCAACTTTCTAGGACATACCATTTTTGAGTTATGCGAGATACATACGCACATACACACATACGCACATACATACAGACGTCACGAGAAAAGTCGTTGTAATTACCTCGGTGATGGTCAAAATGGATATTTCGCGTGTCTATACATTCTTAGGCACTTTTCCGCATGTGGTCGAATCGAAAAAAAAACTCAACATTCATTTGGGGGTGAGCAAAATGGAAATTAAGGGCGATTTTTGAGTGAAAATTTTTTCGCGAATACAATACTTCCTTTTTTGTAAAAGGAAGTAAAAATAGTAGGGGAACATAGGGCAAAGTGAAATGGTGAAATATTTACTCTGCTTTTAACTCCACCTATCTGGTATTATTTTAACTATACAGTAAGTACCATATGTAGTCTATTCCAGTCAGGAAAAAAATACCGCCGAATATTAAAGCATTTGGTAATACAGGCATTTTTTAAAAAATGATACTCATATTGTAATATTTTGTTGTAAGTCCAAAATTATTTTGTTGCTATAAAAAAATAAGTTCTTGTTGTTAACATTTTAAATATTAATTGAGACCTTCTAATATTCAATGCAGTATTAATTTAGTCAATATTAAGCTTATTTGTATTTTATATAAATTTTACAATTAGTCAAGTATATAGGGGGCGAAGTAGATGGGGCAAAGTGAAATAGTTTGTTTCATTTAGTCACTGAATCATATAATACAAATCAATTTTCGTTTATTAATTAATTCATTTTCATTCCTTCACTTAGTAATTCACTTATTTATTCATTTGTTCATTCATTCTTTTACTCGCTCATTTAATTTTCTTCGTATATTAATTGATTTATTTATTCGTTCATTGTTTCATTATCTTTTCATTTATTCATTCAACCTCTTATTTACTGATTCTTTTGATCAAAAATATGTTTTATAATCGAATAAAAAATATTTTATTAGAAAAATATTTTCTTTTTCACTTTCCAATATGAAAAAAAAATTAAAAAATTTTCGACTTTTTTTTCATTCGAATAGAAAATATTTCACTAGACAAATATTTTTTTTTTTTTTTCATTTTGCCCCATGAGAAAAAAAAGTGAATTTTTTTTTTTTTTTTTTTTTTTTTTTTTAAGACTCAAATTTGCTGCCAAAAATAAAAAATACTGTTTCAACGCAAGTTTTGTTTTGAAATACAATGTTCTTTCTTTATGTTCTGCAATTTTCAAAACAAATTTCCGATTTGTTCATTACGAAAAAACTCAATCATCTTAACCATTTCACTTTGCCCCACATTCCCCTACATGGTAGGAAATTAGATAATTTTGAGGGAGAGAATGCTCATTTGATTGTTTTTCACGCAGAACTTGATATGATGGGCTTTTCATGTCATATGTAATTTCATCTTATTATACTAAAAGTAATGACTAAAAATATAAATCCGACATACTTTGTGAATTACTTGATTTTCAAGTCTCATAATTTTACATTAAAAAGAAAAGAAACCTTCTGCGGATACACTATAAATTCAAAGAGCTAAAGGCACGTTGAGTGAATTGTAATTAAATTACATTAATTATCTGACTGTTAAGAAAAGTTAATTTAAAACCACATTCACAAAAACTTCTTATTGAGATTTCATTTAAATTTATTCGATCGGTCGAGTACATGTCGTTCTACTTTCATTCAAAGGCTTTGAAACTTGATGTCATAAATCTTATAAAACAGGGCGATCTAAAAGTCTTCTTTGATACAACTGAACTCTGAATAAATATCACGGTAATAAATTAATATTAGAACAGTATAACATGAAGATATGTACTTTTATAAACGTATAAAAATTGTGCATACAACAGAAGAAACAAAATGGATGGGGAAAAGGCTGTGAAATATCAATCGGAATTCATAAGAATATTGCATTTAATGGTAGTTCCCAGGCATATTCGATACTTATGAGTATGATTGCATAACCACTCCTGTAAAAGTAAACTGATTCTTGGTACTAAAATAGGATAGTTTTATTAATATCAAATTATCTCTAAGTAAGTGACAAAGTATAATGGCATGGCAGTCAGCTCTGATACATGTTTTAAGCTTGCATAATAATTGTACAAATATGATGGGCTTCAACGGGGAAAACTTAATGCGTTTGCAAATCTTGAAAATCAAACGATCGATTCGGCTATGTTACACAAGTTTATATTTTAAAATTTAGTGAGAAAGTTAAAATCTTGTAAGCCAACTTCTGCGAGTTTTTCACTTGTAAGTTAAACTATTACATTCTTCTTCTTATATATAATTGACAGCAGCGGTAAACTATGATCGAGACTCCTAACACAAGCTGAACTTGTATTTAGCAGCCGGGTAACAAAATTGGGCTTAGAAATTTAACTAAATTATTTTCTTTTTCCTGAGTTTCCAACGAGTTTTGGAATATGTAATTCAACTGATAGCAATTTTTTTTCACTGAACACTTTTAGAAACCGAGTCAATGTAGAATCGATTATCTGAAGTTCATTGGGCAGTTATTCTCTATATGAAAGCTAATAAGCGTTTTAGAAATATATCGAGTTTCTCATTGAATAATATGTCTCCTACATAATGTACAAAAGCAAAGGGTGCTTAGAAAAGTAACACCCATTGCTAGTTTACATTAAACAACTTTCACTAAAGCAATTGGAATTGAACTTTTTCTTACCTTTAGCTGGATGGTTTTGTAATTCCCAAGGTATAATCCAAAAAAGTAGAAAATGATGCTTGATGAGTCTCTCTTTCGGTTTTTATAGTCCAAAGGGTAGATTTGTCTCATATTATTTCTGACGTCACATAGAGTATTTAGGTGTCCTGGATGCAAGAAGTCCGGGTGATGGGTTGACGAATAAACCAATTAGGAAGTTGACTGCAGAAGAAAAGCCATCCGCGCTTGGTAGAGCACAAGTCAATGTCGAGATGCTTCTGTGTGCACAAAAGGCGTTGCGGTCTACATGTGTCAGGATGTTGGGAATGGAAGTATCGAAAGTAATATTCCTCAAGTTGAAAGGAAAGTGGAAATAAATTTGCAAGCAATGGCCTCAGTGCTCTGGTTCAAACAGATCATATAGGAAAGTTGCTATAACAGGATGTTAAAGTTTCACGGTCTTGAATTCTTCTTGGGCAGGACGACCAAAACTTCTACGCACAAGTCATAAATTATTTTTCTTTGTACGCCAGTTTATGCGGAAAGCATCGCTTCTTCCTTTATAGAAAACATTATTTACGATGTTTGCATTTACATTAAGCGAAATATCTTGACATTCTTATAGAAATTGTTTTCCTATTAGTTATGAAGTTTTATAATCACACACAAAGCTTCTGGTTAAATATTTTATAGCCAAATACGTCATGAAAACATTTGTTGAACAGTTTAAATTTCAACGCCTAGATTAAAATTTGCAATCTGTTGAAGAAAAACAGTCGTGTTGTCCCCCCTCCCCCGCCCCCCGATATGGTTGTCCCAAAAACCATAGCAAACTTTAAAATTATCTTGGCTCTTTATTCAGACATGTATGTCATTTACATGAAACCACCATCTAACAATATAAGCTATTACTAAACACTGAAAAACGTGTTGTTTCGAAAGATACAAGTTTCATCTCTACTACCTGAGCAAAGTTCGATGCTTTAGAATTGGAAAAACAAAGCAAAGGTTAAAAAAGTGCTCTGTTACAAATCATATCTCAGGGCAACCCGGGGTGAGAGGCGACACCTTTGATAAGTATAAAAACGACAAAAAGAATTGGTAGGGGGAGGGAAGGATAAGACGAAAAGAGTGTTCGCAACATCAGCCGGTAATTAAAAAGAAGTTATGAGATTTAGAAAGTGAAATAGATGTAATCACGGCGTTTATAGTTGACTGTTAAATTTTTGATGGAATTTGTCTTCTTCGCTATGAAATCACAAGAGGAATACAGTCGACTCTCGCTACAACGCGATCTGACTTACGCGAAATGGCTATAACGTGCTTTTTTTAACCAGTCAAGAATTTTAGACATAATGCGAATTCCTCGCCCGCAACACGAAACTTTTCGGAAGGGAATCGTGGTGGCGGTATTGGCTACTAAAAAATGTTTTTTCGTGAATAGACTTTCATTCCTTTAGCATAACTGAGAGTGAAAGTTCCCACACCGTACTAGTCTGATACATCGCTTATACAAATAACTACTCCTCATTTTCCTTTTTTTTTTCTTTCTTTCTAAATGTGAGAGTTGTTGAAATATAATGACACCTAAGAGCGCTGTTTCATCTTGTGAAGATAGAAAGAAAAAGAGAAAATTTCTGACAATTAAAGAAAAACTAAATTATGTGATTGAACAAATGCGTCGAAGGTAGCACGACAATTATAGGCATGGGTGAATCTTCCATGTACAATTAAAAGTTAAGAAAAGGAAGTACGTCAAAGTTCACCAAGTAGTATCTAAGCAAAATTCCAAAATTATGAACATGGAAACTGCTTCTTGTATTGTGATTAAGAAACCTGGAAGAGGGGTGTTGCATTGCCAATTTCATAGATGGAAAAGTTATAAAAGAACTAGTGAAGCAACTGTATTGTGTATTTAAAAACATATAAGAATAACGGTTTGAGATCACGCAGCATAAATCATCATCATCTTCACTTTTTTAAGTTACAAATATCATTACTGGATCCACTGTCCAATAGAACTATAGTGCATTTGTTTTTCTTATTACATACTGTATGTAGTGCATTGGTTTATTTTATGTCTTTCTTTCCCATCGATCATTGATTTAGTGCATCGTAATAGTATTTTATGTTGAATAAAACGTTTTTTTTTTTAAATTTAAAATATAAATAAAAATTCATTTTTATGTAAGAAACAGTACTGTATAGTTAAGAAATGGTTTTTAACAATTTGAGGTGGTGGATATGTTTATAAAATTTTTTACACACCTTTTTTCACAACGCGAAATTTCGACCCACGCGAGGGGTCTTGGAACGCATCCCTCGCGTAAGTCGGGACTCGACTGTAATATTGGTCATGGAAAGACATTAACACTACCCATTCATTCCAAGATGACTTTTAAATGTTCCTTACTTTAATTGACGTTCAGATATAAGATTTAAGTACACATATTGCATCGACTTCTCTCGGATTCTTCGATTTCTTTCTGATGGAGAATCAAGGGACATGAATACGCTTGATCTTTCAACATAGGTTCCACGAAATCCTAAGGTTTCCTGGAAATATGAGAGGGATTCCGCAAGTGACTACTACTCACTTAATCAAAGCTCCAACACTTTAGTAGAACTTTACTTTTATATTGCATAAAAAATCTAATATTTTCGAACATTTCCGAAACATTTCTTGAATATTTTCCTACTCGAAAAAAAAAATTATCTTTGATCCAAAATACTTTTCAAGATTGATACCTCCAAACTCCCAATAAAAGAAAGGAAACAACATAATGACTGTCACTCAATTGAAGCTAAATTTTAGTCAAGTTGATGTTATACACTTTGTAATGACATTAAAGGAATATAGTGAAACAATTTAAACGCTGCAAAATATCCGTCATTTGTTTCAACTTACACTATGTGACCAAAAGTATTGGGACGCTTTCAAACTTTCAAAAATTCACATTTTTAAGGATTTCTCAACAAATAAGAGACCAATTGCTTAATCACTTTTGTCACATTAAAGATATGCTCCAGCTGTCATTTTACAATAAAAGTTATATCACCCTTGAGTTTAGGGGATCCGTAACAAATTGAGGAAAACAAAAATGTTTTTCGGTCATCATTCATCGTAAACAGCTGAGAATAAGCTGTAAATTACAGAAATTAGTTAGCCTACTACGTACAATTATTTTACATACTTTCGAGAAAGTATCACTGATATTCACGATGATATAAGCAATTCTATCCAAACTTCGAATTTTGTTTGATGGTTTTTGATTTATTGCACGCTAAGTTTTGAATCAAAGCTAACCAACCTTTTGGAAAACTTGACAGCATACAAAAGAAGTATAAATCCAAATTAAAATGGCATTAAGGTATTTAAAAAAGCTTAAATGCCTTAATCAATGTTATTATATAGAATTAGTATTCCTGAACTCAGGTGACATTTTAATTATCTATGGTCGATTTTAGTTGCTTTCTTATGGGAACGTTTTAACTTAAATAATATTTGCTTGATTTTTGTTAATGCGTAATAAACTTGAGATATGAATCACACTGACCTCGTCAATGTCAAAAATTTTGGTAGATTTTACTATATCTGGCATTTAATTTGCATAAGTGTTTCTTGTTAGCTTAATTTAAAATAAAATTTTAATTTTGTTCAAAATTTGTTACGTATCACCAAAAACTAACTTCAAGTAGGGTTTAATGGGGGGGGGGAGGGACAAAATTTCTTTTATTTTAACTTTAGGTTCTTACCTACCTCTTGGATGAATTGAGATAGAAGATTTTTTGCATTGCATCCAATACTATACAAATGAGTATACCCCGTGAGTAACAGTGTACGAATAATTCTGACTTTCTGGCAATTAGTTAGCAAATGAAATGATTTTTCCATTGACCTCAGCGTGTTTTCATACATCCGACTGGTGGAGTGATAAATGGATACCGGAATTTTCTCCCCATCAGAGTGATACAAGTCGAAAACAGAACGATGCTCAACCTGCGGCATAAGAACGGTGTGGGATCTCAAAATATGACCTAAAATATTTCAATAAGAAAAATATCACAAAATACTAAATTATAAATTTATGTGGGTTATCAAGTACTACAAATTTATTAATACGTCCGCTTCCGTTACAGCTAAAGAAAACATCTTTAACTGCTTAAATACAAAAGGATATTTTTCTTCTAATTCAATGCACAACTTCGAAGTAAACACTCTCATAAGAAATCATCCAGGAGTGCAGAAATATCTTTTTAAGGCAGTGGTTTTTCACCGGGGATACGCACACCTCTTGGGGTACGCGAAAAGCTGAAAGGGCACGTGATTAACTACCAAAAGTATGCGAACGTATATTGATTGCTAGAATTTTATAGGACAAAGGTTTGAGTAGTATTGCGTGAAATTACAATCAAACGAAAATATTTCAATACTCTGTGCTCTTTTTCAGTACCAGTTTAGAAATTAAAGACCAAAGAAATAGCAGAGAGCTACGAAGTACCCTCTGACAGGGTTCATGACAACTTATTTCAGCAAACAAGGGTTTTAGAGTTAAACTTACTTGAAGAACAAATAGGGGAATGTGGGGCAAAGTGAAATGGTGAAATATTTACTCTGCTTTTAGTGCCATCTATCTTGTAATATTTTAACTACAGTGCTGGTAAAAAAAATTGCATCACCCTCGCATTTTCATAACAATGGGATTATGTGAAGTTTTGGTCAACCGATTAACGATGAATGTATGTGAAATTCTGCAAAACTTATGAAAGAAACATTTAACAGCAGGAATCCGATAATTGTTTAGATCGGGGATGTTTCCGAGCCAAGGCAAACTGCTGACTCCACGCTCATTTTTCTATTTCTGAACCTGCGTGTGAGTTTAGAGAAAAACGAGCTGATGTGAGTATCACATGACTTCCTTTTACTTCAATTTAATGTCGTTTCCCCATTACTGGCAATTTTAATGTGATTTACTAGTTTAATCTCTAAATATCACCAACAGTGGCTAAATTAAAATAAGATTTTAAAAAAAAAAAATGCCAAACTTGTCGCCAAGTTGGCAACAAAACTTGGCGACCAAAATATTGGCGATATATCGCCAAGTGTCTGCCAAATTATTACACCTCTTAAGTTTACATCGAAATTAACTATGATTTTCCCCCAAAAAGGGGCAAAAGACCCCTTTAGAAACACCCGAATGCACCCAAAAGGGGAGGCGCACAACTAGACCCCACAAGGAGTCTACGTACTAAATTTCAACTTTCTAGGACATACCGTTCTTGTGTTATGCGACATACATACGCACATACAGACGTCATGAGAAAACTCGTTGTAATTAACTCTGAAATCGTGAAAATGGATATTTCGCGTGTCTTTACGTTCTTACACATCCACGTGTGGTCGAGTCAAAAAAAAAAAAAAAAAAAAAACTGAACACTCATTCGGGGGTGAGTAAAATGGAAATTAAGGTCGATTTTTGAGTGGAAATTTTTTAGCGAATACAATACTTCCTTTTTTTTGTTAAAGGAAGTAAAAATTACTTAACCCCATGTCAATTTAAGTCTAATGGCAGGATAAAGGTTTTTAAATTGTTACTTACCAGTTTTGCCCTACGGCACGAAGCAGAATCATCCTGGAAAATGCCGTTTGGAACTGAAATATAGTGATCCCGGATAGTAGGAAGCAATTTCTCCTCCAAAATGCCAATATACACCTGAGCGTTTACTGTTCCTTGCACAAAGTGAAGCCCACCAACTCCTTGATCAGAAATGCATCCCCAAATCATCTGGGATACGGGATGCTTGACTGTGTGTTGAATGCGGTCGGGATGATATTCCTCTCCTTTGCGGCGCGGGTGATGCAATTTTTTTTACCACCACCGTATGTAGTAACACATGTAGTCTATTCCAGTCAAGAAAAAATTATCTCTGAAATTCAAAGAATACGATAAAACAAGCAAATTTCGAGAGTTGGATACTTATATTGTAATATTTTGTTGTAAGTAAAAAATTATTTTTGTCAATATTTAAAAATAAATTTCTTGTTATTAACATTTTAAATAGTAATTGAGAACTACTAGTATTCGGTGCAGTATTTATTTGTTTAATATTAAGCTTATTTGTATTTTAAATGCTTTGTACATTTAGTCGAGTGCATACGGGCAAAGCGGATGGAGGTAAAGTGAAATAGTTCATTTCATTTACTTATTCAATCCTGTATCAATTTACTTACGTATTTATTCATTAATTATTTCATTTACGGTCCCTTCATTTTATAATTCCCTTAGTTATTAATTCATTCTCTTATTTTCTTATTCATTTACTATTTTATTCATTCATTTACTTTTATTTCTTTCATATATTAAGTTATTTATTTATTTATTCGTTTATTGTTTCATTTCCTTTGCATTTATTCATTGATTCTTTTATTTACTCATTTATTTGACCAAAAATATCTTTAACAATCGAAAAGATAATATTTCATAAAAAAAAATTATTTTTCACTTACCCCATAAGTAAATGAGCTGATGTGTGCATCACATGACTTCCTTTTACTCCAATTTAATGTCATTTCCCCATTATTCGCTATTTTAATGTGATTCAATATTTATTCTCTAAATATCACCAACAATGGCCAAATTGAAACCAAAAAAAAAAAAAAAACTCCGCCAAATTTGTCGCCAAGTTGGCGACAAAACTTGGCGACCAAAAGACTGGCGATATATCGCCAAGTGTCCGACAAATTATAACGCCACTTGAGTTTACATCGACATTAACAATGATTTCCCCCCAAAAAGGTGCAAAAGACCCCCTTAGGAACATCCGAAAGCAACCAAAAGGGGAGGTGCACAACTAGACCCCACTACGAGTCTATGTACCAAATTTCAACTTTCTAGGACATACCATTTTTGAGTTATGCGAGATGCATACGCACATACGCACATACGCACATACACACATACGCACATACATACAGACGTCACGAGAAAAGTCGTTGTAATTACCTCGGTGATGGTCAAAATGGATATTTCGCGTGTCTATACATTCTTAGGCACTTTTCCGCATGTGGTCGAATCGAAAAAAAAACTCAACATTCATTTGGGGGTGAGCAAAATGGAAATTAAGGGCGATTTTTGAGTGAAAATTTTTTCGCGAATACAATACTTCCTTTTTTGTAAAAGGAAGTAAAAAGCTAAAAAAATCCACCTTTTTTTTTCAAGTACAAATTTACTGTTAAAAATAAAAAATGTTTCAATGCGAGTTTTAATATGAATATATTGTTCTTTCTTTATGTACCGTAATTTTCGGAACAAACTTCCAGTTTGTTCATTTTGACAAAAATAAGTTATCTTAACTATTTCACTTTGCCTCAACATCCCCTACTAATCTATTTTTGCATTGCCTTCCAAACTTTTTATGTTCTTAGAAAATACACTAGCTGTCCTCCAGTATTAGTTTTAATCATACTTAGCCAAATTTACTGTTATTTTGACTTTGTACATTTTTCTTTGAAGGCAGTGCCATTGCTGTAAAACTGCTATTAAATCACGTTTGGTAAGAATTAAGTTTCATTGCAATGCGATAATGTCATAACGCGGTTCAGAATATGTCCCCAATCCTTGCGGTATAATATAACGGGGCTCAATTGTAGTTTAAAAAGAATAACGTTCCATAATTCTGAATTATAACCATTTTTTCTTTTTCGTCTTTTGACGAAGATTGTTAAAAGGTTGACTTATTGTCTTCAGATATAGCATTGTAAAAATATTTTTTTTTACAAAGGTGAATTGGTTTATTCTTCATATGACTGGCAAGATGATGTCTTAATAAAACAGGATTAGCTGTGACAAGAATTATTTATTAATAATACCTTTTTCTCAAACACTTTTTTAAACAGTGATAGACAAAGGAGCCCACAAAAATACACTGCGATGATCCTCTAAACTTTTAAATCTGCACTGACAACATTGTTTTCTCATTTAGATTCTACTAGTTTTGAGCGAAATAGTACGTCAAATTGGATTTACTATTCCGTCCTACTCACTAATTGCTGAGTTAGCTGAAATGTAAATCAAAATGCATGCCAACGCTTTGTATTACCCTGAATGAAATACTTGGAGCGTGATTCTTAAAACTAAATTGATGCAATCGTATTTAGTGTTGCTTCTGTGTCCATGCTTTTCAAGGAATTTCTCAAGTGTTCCAAGAAAAGATATTTTATGCAGTCTGAAAAAGTTTCCATGCCAAATTATTTTCTTTTTTTGTTTGAGTTGTCGTTTAAAAATACAGTTAATTTTTGTGAAAATAATGTTGATTATATGCGGTTTTGTTTAATAACATTGCGCGGTAAAAAAAAAAAAACCTCCAAATACTTCTGACATTTTTGCTGATTCTTATGTAAAATGTCTTCATGAATCCAAATGTGACCACAGTTTTCCCCCATCACCCACCCCTTTTTGGAGATAGCCCCCATTTTTGTTTTCTATTTTCGACAGTTTCATATCCATTATTTTTATTTGCAGTCTTTTATCAGTAGAGCCGAAAAAATTCATGCATTTAAGAAGTATGAAATATCTAATAGAGAAGTAAAAAAAAACATGAAACAGGTCCCAAAATGTTGTGGCCAACTTTTTGCGACTTGGAAATGTTTTCGACATAGAAAAAATCATCTGAAAGTCCACTAAAAGCAACACAGTAATCACAAAAAACTATCGTAAAAGAGTTAAATTCTCAAAATATGAACTTATCCACTTTAGTCGGAAAGCATAACCGTCTAATACCTAAGTCAACAGACCCTTATGCGATAATCAAGTCCGGCAATTCAGTTTACTTAAAGAGAAAATCGGAAAAGAAATGCAATAAAGAGTACAAGGGAAAAAAATGTTGAAATTCGAACAAGAAGTGATGTTTTAAATAGAGCAGTGGCATCGAGTAATATTCAATGATGAAAAAGAAATACAATAAGTTTATTTTCTTACAGAAATCTGAGGACTTTGGGGGCCCGTTCTTCATGCTGCGAACCGGAGAATGCTCCTGTGCATAGTAGCCCGTCGTAAACCCGCTAGAAAACATATGAGACATAAAAATTTTCATTAAGTTGTGATTTTTGATTCAGTAGACCTACCTTTTTGAAAAAGCTTTTCCTATTTTTTTTGTTTTTTTAAAATTGCTATGTTTTTTGTGTTATCTATGCATCATCTTTTTGTATGAACTGATGTTTCTGAAATACTATACATAAATTGAAAACGTTTTTTCCAACAATTTGTTTTTTATTGATGAACCAATCGTTTCGAAACGCACTGTATGTTAAGAAATGCTAAACAATGGGGATGGTGCATTCTCAGCGTTTTTCTTTTTTCCGTCTCGCAGTGTAATTACAACACCTTTTTTCATGACTCTTTCTTGGTTTAATGAATTAGATTCCCGCATAGCTCTTTATCAAGCTTCTAGAAATTTCACGAAAGGTGAACATTTCTTCGTGGTGTGGTTAGTTAATTTAATGAAGCATAATAATCAATTAATTTTTACGGTCAGCAATCTTGCATGGGTCATTCGATTTTAATTAGTCGATGTTAACGAACTGATATGAAATGGATTTGTTTCTAGAACTTTTGTATGCTTTACTCATCAATGATGTAACTAAAATGTGGGAAAGAAGTTTTAGTGATAAATATTCATATCAACACACTACACTTTAAAAAGTGCCAGTTGATGAGACGTGAAGTTACAACCTATTTAATTAAATAATGGTTTAAAATAAAATCAAATTCATTGATTTTGCTATTACCATCAAAACGACAAAAAAATAACACTCATTTCATTGCTTATTAATTTCAAAACTATTTTTACAATTTTATGTCATAGTGTTTTATCTTTTTCCTGCATTTGACTTTTTATTTAAAAAGCGATTGATCTCTGCAGCCTTACTAAGAAGAAAAGGTTTCAAAAAGTGAATTTTTGACCTTGAACATTTTTCTTAATCTTTCTTTAGGGACTTTTAACTATAGCATTTTTATAACAGCAATTGATATTTCCTTGATTTTTTTTCTTTCTTTCCATCTTAACTAAATCTAATATGTATGGGTGCCTTTTTTCGGTACTGAAGACAACATTCCGTTTTTCACATAAATCAGCGGGGGGGGGGGGGTCCCCCCTTAAATCTTTAAAAAAAACACACACACACACACATTTCATTTGAAGGATGGATATCAGTCCGCCAATTTTTTTAAAGACGGAATTCCGTCTTCAATACTGAAAAGTGGCAGTCATGCAAATATGTTTATTGCTATATCATTAGTCGAGTAAATGATGCTTAAATGCCCTGAATCCGGGATAAATGTCTGTGTTGTTGAGGCTCAAAGAGTAAAACATTGCTTCTTCATCAAAAGCAAATTTTATTTGTGTTACCAGCAAAAATATTGGGAAAAACAACTTTCGCTAATGAATCGTTTAACTTTATTGACTTTTCTGGAAGTGAAGAATTTTGTTTCTCGAAACATGACTTCTAATGCAACTTTTTAAGAAAGTTAATGAAGTTCAGACGCGCCGGAACTTGCTTCGACTAGATATGGTAGTATACATTTTAGTAATTAGGGGGTATTCGTCAAAATTATTGACAGTAAACATATCTTTTATTTTAGAATTTGGAATATAGCGTGATTTAGAGATACAATGTTGTAAAGTAGGTTTCGGAAGTTAATCAGGAGGGGCACCAAAACTACAGACTATTAACAGAAATTTTAGTGTTTTCAGTAAAATTGATTTGTTTTCTGATTTTACATAAAAGGTGTTTATCTCTCTCTCTCAGTTATAATTAAGTTAAATATAAGCCTTTATTATAAAAATATTACTTATATCTTATACTCGTTTTTAATTTTTAGCGGAACGTCGTTTTAAAACTTCCCAGGAATTTTTTAAAAAGTTTTTAAAAATTCATTTTTGAAGATTTAGTGTTTATATTTAACTAGCAAACATACCCAGCGTTGCCTGGGTCAGTAATAATATTGAGAAATAATTTATACTTTCCTTTATTTGTTTTTAGCTGTGCCCGCGGTTTCACCCGCGTTAATAAGACAACAAGATATTAAAAAACTATTTTTACGTTCGTATCCAGACCAGTATTCAGCCACCTCCAACCTCCAAATATACGCTGATTCACCCCCCCCCAAAAAAAAAAAAAAAAAAAAAAAGAAAAAAGAGATCGTACCAGAAGTAGCAAAAACTATTTAAGTCCATTAACGTTAAACTTGTTTCATTGGATAAGATAAAACATTATCTCACTTTTTACCCATAGTAATTCATTTTTGGATGAACCTTTAAAGAGTCGGTCGTGACATTAGTTTTACGTAATGAACCTTTTTCTCTTTTTGTAAAACAAGTTAAGCAAACCGAGCGATGTGTCGCAATTTGAATACCCGTCTGATTTCCGGCGATGTTTGCTTTTTGGAGCAAGATCGACACTTATTATTCCTTTCACACGCATTGAAACAGAAGATCTCTCACTCGTACGTGTCTTTGTCTATATCTGCCGGGATTTTTAAGAAAGCTATAAACGGGACCGATACCTGTCTACTCAGATATTTTGCAATTTGACATGCCGTATGTCTTGAAATTTTAAAAGTTAACACTGCACTTTTCTCGAACTCTGAAAGTTCAAAACCTTGTGGCATGAGTGCGAAAATACTCGTAGATTGCTGCAAAGCATGTATATCGTTTAGTAGCGCCATGTGCAGAGTAAAAAACATGCAAGCTTTGCTTTTTAGAATACAAAAATCTAGTTTCCCTATACTTTTGTCCGTATCACATGGTTATCTTTCCAAAAAGTTTTTTCTCCAAAAAGAGAAATCTAGTGTCCAATACATGAAAATTTTAATCACCATTTGAAGTTCAACGGAGGATGAAACTCAGTGTTTTTCCCCAAAGAAATGATAGATCGTATGTTTTTTTTTGTTTTCCACTTTTAACTGTTACGATAGTGTTACAATTATTTAAGGATGTAGTTGAAATTTTTAGAAACATTTTTCAAAATTGATTTCCGTTCTTTTTATTATCAAAACTACGAAGACAAATAAATTGCGTTTATATTTAGAAATTTTAAACATCACTAGATTTTTGAGTTACAAACTCAAATGTATTGAGAGCTCAGGAAGTTTGCATATTTAAGTCGATGTCAATGTTTTTAAAACCGATGAATTAGTCGATGTTTTTGTAACATCCATGCTTTGCTTTCAATACTTGTTCGATTTCGATGTAAATCGTGTGTAAATTAAATGATGAAAGTTACAGCATTATTTTGTGACCAGTGCGAAAATAGTGAACACACCCCAAAATATATTTATTTATTATGTTTTAATATGAATAGGGGAGAGTAAGGAGAAATGGGACAACTCTGCATTTATGCTGAAAGAATGTCCCATTTCTCTTGACTCTCTTCTATTGATAGTTTTACTATAATTAATATATATGTCACCGCTAAAGTATGAAATCCGTTATTTCATAGAATATCTAGTTATTTCATGTAATAACTGATCGTGTCCGTTAAAGTGTTAAACTCTCTTGTATTTCATGATTTAAGTAGTTATTTCTTAGAATAACGATCTGCAGTCCGTTAAAATGTAAAATCCTTTTTATCTATCACCATAAAAATAACCGAAGAAGGATTTTTCCAATTGGACACAAGAAACGGCCGCATAAAATAATTTTATTCCCGATCCCAGTTCAGTGTCTGCGAATAAAAATTAATTAAAATCAAAAAAGTACCGAATGTAGAAAAAATTGCTCCGGTCGGTTGCTACAGCTCGAAAGTTTAGGTACTGATCAGGGATTTTAAAAAATGTTCTTGTAAAACCCAGTGTGTCGACAAAAAATGTTTTTGTTTTAGAAATAATGTTCATCGTAATTCCAAGTGTCATTTTAGTAATCCTTGTTGTAAGAAATGATTTTATGGTACGTTTCCATAAATACCCTTTATAACGCTGCATAAATTACATAAAATGTTTATTTTACACTTTAACTGTCTCTCATTAGTTAATTCATAGAATGCCTAGTTATTTCATATAAAATAACTAGATAGTGTCAAATTAATAACATTTTACACACTTTAACGGGCACGGTCAGTTATTTCATGGAATAACTAGGTATTCAATAAAATAACTGCATTATATACTTTAACGGTAACATATATATCACAAATTACAAAATAAAAATGGGTGTTAAAAACACAACATTACTGAAATATTTTTATTTTCTGCATTACTAATGCGATGGGACGGCTTATTTTTGAACGCAAATTATCTCCAACCGACTTGTCATTGAACTGATTCGTATTTTCCGCTACCAAATTCTTTTGCTTTTTTAAATCTTTTTTGTTCTGCAATAGTTTTAATGTCACACGAGGGAGGCAGGGAGGCAATGCCACACAGATTGGAAACCACTGAGCAAAAAGTAAGAATTCCGTGCAAAAAAGCTTGTAGCTTCAGTTGCGTTTTCTTTAGATCTTTCTCTTCGTCAAATATATTCAATCAAAATGTCTGAGACTAAGGAAAAAAAAATTAAGGAAATTCTTTATGGAACTGACTCCTTTTCAATCGGGTTTGATGAAGTATTGGTGACAAAGAATAAAGAAAAGAAGACAAATCGGAATTTCGAACAATGCGGATATTGAATATAGACTAATGTTCGGAATCAGACGTCTCGAGGAAGACCCCAAAACCAAAATTATGCGTATTCCAGGAATATATGATCAATCAATGTCGCTTACTTATTATAACAAATACAGACTTATTATAAAATATGCGACACAGAAAGAGTCCAAATCCGAAGTTAATCAAAATCTTGAGCCCCGAGGCTGTTTCACACAAAGATATTTTCATTATTATGATTAATTTATTTTTTTGATTTGTAAAGGATCATTCGCATCCTGACATACTTTTAGTAAAATACCGCATCGATGACGCATGGTTTAAAAGATGTATCCGCATAACTTAATAATAATTTTAACCTGATTTTGTCGACAGCTAACTTAAATATTTGTTTACATGGCACAGTACTTTTACTAAAAAAAAGTAATGCTTTCCTCATTTCTAGATGTGAACTTTGAAATGTTCCCGCATTCCAGCAATTTCGTTCCGACATTGTTTTTAACAGTATAAATCACTCAAATCAATCATGTTTTCCTCATTTCGGCTTTTGTATTAAAACTTAGGACTCGACCGATGCATCGGCATGGCCGATGCATCGGCACCGATGGCTCAACAATTTAGCCATCGGCATCGGCATCGGCGGCCGATGCTAACTTGCAGGAAACATCGGCCCATCGGCCTTAAAAAACATCGAAAAGCCGATGGAATTGACCGATGTTTTTCAAAAAAAAAAAAAGGACCTTTGCTGTTTTACTTTTTAATACAAAGTAAAGGAAGTTATAGTTTTCATACAAAATTGTTTACTTAAATTTCTGTATGACACCCCTATCAGTCACCCCTGAAAGAGTTTTTAATACTGCATTCTTAGGTACCAAACAAGTTAATTATTGTTTTGTTTCTTACAGCTGGATGTAAGTATGTATCTCTCATAAGTTATATTCAGGGTAAGGATTTATAAAACTTGTCCTAGAACTTTTAGAACATACTACTTACGTATGAGTTTTCAATTTACTATTTCATAACGTTTTTGAGTGACGCATTTTTTACGCGCATGACGACATCACAAGAGAATTTGCGATAATTAGCTGAGGAAGCTTTCAAAATGGATATTTCAGTCATCTATATGTTCTTAGGTACATATACATGTACAGATGTGGCGAAAAACTTATGAAGTATAGATTGGGTAATCGTAAAATATAAATTTAGGTCGAAATCTGTTTTTTTTTTTTTTTTTTTGTGATTGCAATTCTTTGTTTGTAGAAAGGAAGTAAAGTGAAATGAATCAATGATCCTTTAAATCCCTGACACTCTTATCAATTTATTTCTGTTTGATTTTTTTTTTTTTTTTGCCATCGGCCAACGGCATCGGCCATCGGCCATCGGCCATTTGGAGGAAAACAATCGGCCATCGGCCATCGGCCATCCTTGAACAATCGGCCAACAATCGGCATCGGCCCATCGGCCAAAAAATGCCATCGGTCGAGCCCTATTAAAACTATGACAGTTTTATTTTATTCAGCATTTTCCCCCGTCACTTTAGATTTCAGACAAAATTTGAATTTCCTGACTAGTAACAAAACGTTTGAGGGGAAAGGGGAGAAAACAAATGCGCCCTCATATTTCCTTTTTATTTTCCTTTCCTTAGGAACAGTTTTTAGGCCCTAAGTACGCCTTTTGGTGGGAATCTAAAAATGGATGGTGTTATGCAAAAATGGATCAATTCTTCAAGCAGTAGTTTTGAATATATTAAGTTCAAAGTTTCACTCCAATGCCCTGTTTCATAGAAGTGGGTCGCCATTTTGTTCATTAGACGGCATAGTAATACAGAATTTGGCGTAAATCATCCTTGCATCCCATATAGTGTGTCAGTTTATTTGCCAACCTATGTGAATAACTCACTTTTTAAATTTTTGTTGGTTAACTCATTTTTACATAACAGAGTTCGTATATCGTCACCAACAAACCAACAGTAGGATGTCTTACTGTTATTTCTAGGCTGAGATGTTTTATAATGGGATGTAAGACATCTCAGCCTATATAAATGAAAAATGGCCTATGTAATTTTACAAGTATTATCCGTCTTTTACGAGAAGGCACTTCGCCACGCCTCTTCGAACGCAGAGTTCCATTTTACGCGGGGGTGATCGGTTAGCAATCCACGTGCTACTAAAGGAGACAAAACCAAACATCCTTAATTTGGGCGTGCATTTCAATGCGCAAAAAAAGTGTTAGTGTCCTTTACATCATTCGGTTCCTTTATCTGATGTCATTTTAGTTATTCTTACATTTTAAAAAGTGCTGCTCTTACAACAAAATTCAATGATCCAAATATACCTTCTGCCAAAACAGCGAAATAGAATCATCGGATAGCAGGTGACGAGGGAGGAGTCAAGTGCCTTCTCCTGAAAAATGGACAATAACCCCTTCCCTTTTCTCAAACTGAGAGTTTAAAACCTAGTAGCATGGAGAGCAGAAAAAAACGAGATGATGTGTCTATCACATGACTTCCTTTTACTCCAATTTAATGTCATTTTCTTATTATTGGCAGTTTTATTATGATTTAATAGTTTACTCTCTAAATATCACCACCAGTGGCCAAATTGAAACCAGATTCAAAAAAAACCCGCCAAATTTGTCGCCAAGTTGCCGACAAAACTTGGCGACCAAAAAGGCTGGCGATATATCGCCAAGTGTCCGCCAAATTATAACACCACTTGAGTTTACACCGACATTAACGATGATTTCCCCCCAAAAAGGGGCAAAAGACCCCCTTTGGAGCATCCGAATGCAACCAAAAAGGAAGGTGCACAACTAGACCCCACTAGGAATCTACGTACCAAATTTCAACTTTGTAGGACATTCCGTTCTTGAATTATGCGACACACATACGCACATACGTATATACAGACGTCACGAGAAAACTCGTTGTAATTAACTCGGGGATCATCAAAATGGATATTTCGAGTATCTGTACGTTCCTACGCACATATCCACTTGTGGTCGGGTTGAAAAAAAAAAACTCAACATTCATTTGGGGAGTGAGCAAAATGGAAATTAAGGCCGATTTTTGGGTGAAAATTTTTTCGCGAATACAATACTTCCTTTTTTGTAAAAGGAAGTAAAAAGAATGCGGCTAAGCAATTATATTGTTCTGTAGTGCCATGTACAGAAGAAAAAACATGCAATTTGCTTTATAAAACACAAAATTTAATTTCCCCATCGTTGTGTCCACATACCACATGGTTATCTGTTTTCTAACTGCATTCTATGATACAAAAAATCCTCGTATATTTTCATAACTATTCAAAAACGTTTCATGTACTATTAATTTCCAGCCATAAAATTGCTTAATTTTTTCGGCCATTTGCAACCTTTGGCAGTTTGTACTTTGTCTTTATAATTTTGACCACCACTGTATCTGCTTGAACATATCGCAGAACCTTTCAGCACTGCGAAATTTGGCATGGACATACAAATATTAAACGGCAAACATGTGCACCTGTAATTACTCGGGTTTCATTATTCTCTCTTGGATTAATCCATAATATTTGGGGAGATCCCAATGAATTGGATCAGTAGGATGTATTGCACCCCGGCAACGAAAGTGACACAACTCAAAATTTTGGGAAAACGTTCTATCGAAATTTAATGCTATCTCTTGCCACAAAACTCGTACTAAATTATAACGTTACAGACGATATAATCAACAGCGACGTTATAATTTAGAAAGAAAACTTTCGCACTTTAAATATGTATCATTAATTTAGACAACAATAACTAACCAGTAAACATCACAACATAATTAGTTTGTGTATATAGTAATATTTGAGACTAAATCACTTGAAACTAATATTGCGTAAAATCATGATTTCCTAAAAAGCTGGGTTTTCATTATTATTGTTATTATTATTAGTTATTTTATGTACAGTTGACTCTCTGTTTAACGACTTTCAAGGGACCACAAAAAATCGTCCTTAAGTAGAAAGCATCTTCAAACAGAATGCTTTTAACACTACAGTGGACCATCTGGGACCGTGAAAAGCCGTCGTTAAATAGAGCGTCGTTAAACAGAGAGCCAACTGTATTTGTTTTTTATTTATTTATTTTTGAGTTGCTCGTTGCTGGGTGCGATATGTAGATGGGAACTTCAATAAAAGTTTTCGAAAACATTTTGGAGTGAATGATTTTCAGACTATCTTAATAGTGAAAAAGGAAATAACGTTTAAATGCACAAATTGCAGACACGTGTTTTGGCGTTATCAGATGCCTTTTCATCCATGGGTCATTCCATACGAAATGAGCAAAATTCGCAAAAAAGTGGTGGCCGCATGATAATAGATTTTTATGAAATTTGGTATAGAGGTTCCTTTTATGCCTATATAAAAATATCTAAAATATTTTTGCTTAAAATTTTTTATTTGAATAGTTACATGCGATTGAAAATTGGTCAAATTGAACAGCATTCTCATAAATGCTAAATGTTGCATTTTTGAAGGCTCGTATCTTATTAACTATTTAATGAAAATATAAAAGTTATATGTTGTTGCAATCTACGAAGAAGGGTAATTAATCTGATGTCAGTAAAATTTTCAAACTTATTATAGTTAACTTTTAACCGAGTTTCAAAAACTGAAAATACTTCAATAATCTCATAATTAAGCATTTTATTTTTAATCTCAATCTTTAAGGAATGCATTAGCTTTGATGAAATTAATACCCAATAATGTGCTAAAGTATCATAAAAGAAATACCTTACTTTTGAAGTTGTATTTTAACTCCTTTGTCTTCAAAATCAGATTTAAACTTAGTGCCATTTTGTAAAATGATGATTTTCCCCTTCACATACACACAAAAATTCAAATGAGGGAAAATTCAGACAACTTCAAACTTTTACAAGAATATAGAGCTGTGTTTCTACTATTTGCTTGAAGAAACTCGAAATTGGTTTTTGATTTCCAAACGTAAAATAAAATTCAGAAAAATAGCATTTTCTTGGGGTTTTATGGGTCAATCCATACAGGTTCGATGGATTTGTGCGCTCAACCATTTTTAATTTTTTTGAAATTCATATCCCTAAAAGCTGGATATGAAAAATGTTTAAAACCACTTTTATTTTTTCTCTCAACTGGACCTTTGATTTTTTAGAGGTCATTAAAAGTGATTTGTCGTAGTAAAAAATGGTACTTTTAGATCTTTGCATTTTGGCCAAAATCTATTTGAATTACATTTATGACAATTACTTTAACGCTTTGATGTTAAAGTGCATAAATTGATAGTCTTACGTGCTGAGTTACGTAGCTGTAAGTTAATAATTAAAATAACGGCAACAGGTTAAAGTTCAGGGTCTAATGTAAAAATTTTATTCATTTCAAAGGGAGATAACTCGCGTAGAAGACGGAAACACAAAATGAAATACGGCAAAAACTAATCACTGGAACCATGCTAAAAAGAATATGTAACTGTTGCTGTGTATTTGTGCACCCTTTATAGATTACAGCCCCTCAAAAATCGGAAAAATGACAAAAATGACATTTTTAGACCCCTGTAAACCAAAAGGGGATGGAATTAAAAATAAAATTTTGTGGCCAATTGAATATTCCATTCAAGTACTATGCATGTTATACATATTGTTTTTTGTATTTGGTTTGTAAAAAAGATACAGGTCTTTGAAATTGAGCAAATTTTGCTAGTCAATTCACACACTAAAACAGAAATAAAAAGTGTGAAAACTTCATTGCACCTTCTTAAATTGCTTATATTGTGCCCTATATAATACATTATACTGAAAAAACACATTGCAATTTTCAGAATAGTTATTTTAATTTTATAACTAATTTTAGAACTATTTGAACATGAATGAATAGTTTATACTGTATGGAACCTGTATGGATTGACTCTTATGTGAGATTACGAGAATTCAAAACACTAGATAAACGACTCAATGATGCAAAAGCAAGTATATCTAACATTTATTTCGATTTAAAAAAAAAAAATGTACATTTTAGCAAATACTTCATAAACATGCTTTTGAGAAAATGAAACACGAAAGAAATGGTTAGTTTTGCTAAACTTACAATAAAAAGAACTAACTAATAAAATTTTGCCTAAGTTCAAATTATTCTAGTACCAATGATTAAAATTTAATAGCATCTAAAAGACACTTCAATATATTACATAAAAAAACTTGAGTAAATTTAGAGCATTCCCTCATCTTCAAAAAAACATCTGAAATAGAGGAAAAAATGAAATTTTCGATTTTTTAAAGTAAGATTTCGTCATCAAGAAATTCATAAACAATAACTAAATTAGAGCAGATAGTTAGTTATAGATAGTTTTTCAAGCTGAATCATTTTTACTCTTATATTTTCATTAAAAGAGCTAGAAGAGTGATTTGAAATCTGAAGTAAATTGGCAAAATTTCAATATTTGTTAATATCTCAGATTCAAAAAAAGATCTGAATAAATTTTACTTTGCTTTTTTCCAATAGAGATTTGTTTATAGAATGCGGAAATATTTATTTTTGAAGTGTTCGTTTATAACTTATGGAGTTATTGTGTCACAAACTGGCAGCAATGAACTCCGAAAATTTAGGCTTAGGGTAAGCATCAACTTCTAATTTCAATAACAAAGCAACAAACAGTTTTTAAACTTCCATACTTTGCATTTCCCCATAGATATGCATGGTTTACCTAAATAAAAACTTTCATTGAAATCTGTGACATGTCAGCCACAGCTGATTTGCTCATTTCGCATGGAATGACCCCCATAAGAAGGGCCTGATTATTGAAAAGGCTAACTAGGCTGCGGGCTAGAGCCTCCACTCTAGGTGTTTCCAAATGGCTAAAACTGTTAGGTTTGACTACAGGCAGCTCCGAAAAAGCGTTTGGACTAGGGTTCCCTGGTCTCTTAATCGGGCTCTGTCTATAAGCTTAATTTTTTTGCCTCGAAAGGAGAGTTTCTTGTAACGCTGAAACACGTGTCTGTAGTAATCTGAAATTTGTGTGATTAAACTTTTTTTTCACTTTTCATGCACTAAGGTACTATTCAACTCTTATCTAAATAGTGTTCAAGCCCGACCTAAATGGTATAAAATGAAATAATTTAAAGAAAATGTAATAGTTTTAGTTAAAAGTGATGATAATTCAAAACTACTGTACTGGAACCTTGGCAAAATAATTAGGTTCATCCAGGAGAGGATACTATGCCACTTTATGAGCAACGAAAAACCGAGTCTTTCGGAATATTCAGATAAAGACTCTTTCCAATCGTCAAATTCTCCTCGAGTTCAAATAAAAAAAAATAAAAAAAAGCAATTTCGATTCATGTATAAACAGCAGTTAGCACCCAAATGTTCTGATACACAAATAAACTCTATTCAAAATCCACTTCGGCTCATCGCCACTGAAACATATCTACTGTATTTATAAGTTCAACTGGATGTAAATATAAACTCTGACATTCTTAAAAACAAAACTTCAATGAACATGAATTAGGATGAGAAAATGACAACCCAACAAATCCGCTGATTACCAAGTAGTCAGCATGAACCTGCCAAATGTCAAAACTCATGCCTATCAACGGTTGATTAAACAAGTATATAATTGTGTTACCAGTATATTTAAAAAATAAAACTGATAATCTAAATCATCTTCCTTTCCGTGCTTGTGAGTTTGGTTCGAGTTTTTAAACAACCTCTTTTGTCAAATGACATACCACGGGTCAAAATCTGAAACGCCGGTTGCGATTTTTAATGAAGTGGGTTATTGCAAAAATAATCAAGTTTGAAAAAGGCATTGCGACTACAGAAAAGTATTAAAGAATAATTATTTTGAGAATGAAACTGTCAAACGAATGCTAACTTAATGATATGAAGAAACACAGTAAACCATTAATGAAATTTAAATTTTAAAATTTGTTTTCCTCCAGAAAATAAAGCAAAATGCGGACGTTGAAGTTCATTGCCTGGTTACATTGTATTATTTCAGAACTGTTGTAGTCGTTAATTTCGACGCAAGCAAAAATTAAACTCGGTTAACTGGACAATAAGTGTGTTTATTCAATCATATAATGATTAACTTCAGAATTTTTTTTTTCATAATCTTTAAATTATAGTTAACCAATATCAAAAAAATTTGTCCCATTTTGTAACTCTATCCAGTTCATTAACCTCTGCTAGGAATTTCAAAGCTGAAAACAAATTGCAGAAAATAAAAGGATTTTGCTAGTTTAAAATCATCGATCATTTCTTTTTTTTTTTTGAGCAATCACGATTGCTTATTGCTTTCATTTGACTGTTTTTGGAGTGCTATCATTTTATTTTCCCACCGCCACCCTCCGCACCATCACCGTTGACCGGCTCCTCACGATAGCGAAAGCCGTCTCCAGGTTGCATCCATGTCCTACACACACGCGCATACATACACAACTATACACACAAACACATACACACACAAACACATACACACGCATACATACAGACGCCTACACATATACACACAACTACCCACACATTCATGCCTACACACACATACCCCGCCCCCACGTACACAAACACTCATGCACACAACTACCCACACACTCATGCCTGCACGCAGACACAAACACACATGCCTACACACACATACATATACCCCCTACACACAAACACACACGCCTACATACACACATTCGTGATTGCGAAAAACATAATTTGAATTCAAGATGTCAAAATTCAAATTAATTTTTTTTTACTTCAACCCATGTAGACCCTGTTACTTTTACTCTGTTTTGACATGTAGAGGTTATGTCGCTTTGGGTGACCCAAGGACACGTTTTAGGGAACTAATGCTTTTCTGAAGAAAAACTTACTATCTAACTCTTCTCTTACTAAAATTATATTGTTTAACTGTGAGCACCCCGTACAAATTAAGGGTATTTAAACTTAAAACAAGGGTATTAAAGAAGAGTATTTAAACTTTTCCCATAATCTTACTGCATTTTAATGATCGGGTAGCACTCACAACTTACTTTCCAATTACATACAAGTAATATTTCATGATGAGCATCCCTACGGGTATAAGAGAACTAAAATGGTCTGAATAAACATCAACATCATGGTCATTCAGCACTGAACACCCTTTTTATGGAAACCTAGAGAGATCCTATCACACCCCAAATTTTCCCCGAGGTTCCTCCCAAATTCTTGTTGAAAGATCGAAACCGTTACTAGCTAGCATTTGACTTGACATTCATAAAGATACTGATATATTTGAAGAGGCGGTTTTAAATGTTCTCAAGAAAACCCCCACAAAAAATGAACGCAAGACTATAAAGTAAAACTAATGATAAACTATTGCTCTGACTGTGCTTTTTCCACTTACTTCATTTTAATGTCATATTGATATCAATCAATCGTTTTTGAGCAAGTGTTCTAAATGAACAAGTACTAATACATATGAACTCTTTGATTAAATACAGAGTGATTATAATTAAAGTTCCACTTTCAAAACGCTGTAAAAATAAAACCACTGGTCAGAATGACGTCAAACTTCAACGGAATATTATCGAAGAAGGGGGAGAACAAATGGCAGAAGAAAAATAAATAGTTGGAATTTTTAGCAATAAATGGCTCTGCAAGTGTCAAAATATGTAAATCAAAACACCTGTATGCGCACGACTCATTGAAGTTGCCATTTCCTTACAGCCTGGCCGTCCGATCACCTGATCTTTACCCGTGTGACTTCTGGCTCTGGGGCTATCTGAAAGCTGTTGTGTTCAATTCTCCGATTGCGAACTTTGCTGAGCTGAAGGCACGTATTGCGTAACACATTCTAAACCTGACCCCGGAATCACTTCGATCAGTTGCGGAACATGCTATTTCTCGATTACAACTTGTTTCAGAAATTAGGCGGGGGACAACATATTGAACATCATTTGCGCAAGTCTCACGAAAATTAAAGACCGATTTGATTTTTACTGATTCTTTTTCTGCGGTTTTTGGCTTCAGGACATTTAAAAACCGATTTAATTAAATTATGATGCTTACAGTGCCATCTATTGCTAAAAATTCCAACTATTTATTTTTCTTCTGCTATAAGTTTCCCCCGTCTTCGATAACATTCCGTTCAAATTTGACGTCATTCTGACCAGTGGTTTTATTTTTACAGCGTTTTGAAAGTGGAACTTTAATTATAATCACCCTGTATATTGAATAATTTTACATTATAAATGAATGTGAAAGAAAGCAACAATTTTCGATTTTTAAAACCCCTGCCAGAACTTTTTTCTCGCTACACCACTGATTGTGAGATTATGAATCTTCCATTGATAAGTTTGTAAGAAGGAAGGAGAGAAAGAAAAGTTTCCCGCTTTGAAAGAGAATCACTTGTTTCAAACGAAACACTATTCATAATTTTCATTTTTCTGTTTAACTAGAAAATCGCCCGTCAAGGTATGACGGGTGAAAATTGCTTCTACATTTGAACGAAGCAATTGCCGGTTTGGTGATATTTTGATAGTTGAAATTTCAACCCTAACTCCAACAGATGTTCCTCGTTCATTGTTGACCACCTTTTCGTTTCTTCATTTTCCTAAAATAATAGTCTTACCAGTAAAACAGTTAACTTACCACCGGATTCCGTTTAATCTTGTAAAAATAAAGCGTGTCAAACATTGACGGAAAATATTATCAAATTATAATACTGTGGCGCAAGTTTCATTGTTGAAGTATTTTTGAATAAACAAAATATATACTATTGATTTGCTTTGCTTCAACATATCTTTTGACATTAAGTAAATGCATAGAATTTTACTTGAAATTAAAATAAGAAATTGTTTGAAAAAACTCTTTCTAGCTTTTAATTTTGCAAACTTATCAAGTATCAACATCGTTTCAAAGGCATATAAGGTTCTGGGTTTTCTTAAACGTAAGACTTGGGATTTTTCTAATGAGCAAGCGCTTAAAACGCTTTATTTTTGTCTTGTGCGCTCTAAACTTTAGTACCTACTGTAGTCTTGTTTGGGATCCTTACTACAATAATAAACAGGGTTCATACTCAATTTAGATACAAAATTTCCATGACTTTTCCAAGACTTTTTCATGACTTCATAAAAAATTTCATGACAATGTTACACGAAGAATGTAGTACTTTATAATGTCAAACTTGCCAATTTTCGGAAATGGGCTTTAAAAAAACTTTTATGTGAATGTCACTACCTTATGGGAGCACTTACTTGTGACTCAAAAAATATCAATGCTGTAGAAAGTAATAAATTATTCTTATTCGTCATTATCATATGAATTTAAGCAAAGTAAAAATATAATGAACGCAATACACTGATGTTTAAATGTCTACTAAATATTTAATAAATAGGGCAGAATAGTAATGAATTGGACAAAAATTGAATGAGTCATTACTAAGTTTTCAATAATAAATTCTTTTCATAAAAACATTGCCTTTTGGAGTCAATGGTGCATCTAATCACCCATGTTACTTGACTGTACATTTGTAAAAAAGTAATGCCATGTTGTTAGTAAATTCATTTTTCTAAACCAGATGTATTTCAGCTGGCCACAAGGATCAGTTTTGCAAGCTGTATGTTGGGCACCTGAGTATTAGAATTCCTCTATTACTATGTTCTATTGCATGACTAAAGCCTTCATTTTCTACAGCCTTCAAAATATTGAGATTAATTCTGATAAATTTAACAATGAATTTTTTACAAATAGTTGAAACGAACTCGGATGTAATTGAATTACACTTTTTGAGGGTGCGTGGCAAAATCAAGAACGTGCATGTCCACCACTACAGAAAATAAAATATAAGAAATGCTGAAAATAATGGTGAATTTCAAGTTAATGATGCCCCAGCAGCAAAATCACATTACAAAAAATGGCGAGCGGCTGTTACAGAAGCGGATGAAATTGGATCCCAAAACTCGAAATTGTTGTTGAGATCCTTTAATTTATATGCCAATATTAATAAATCGCTCAATATTCCCAGCGCTCTTTTAGTTATTTTAATTTTCTTATTGCCCAAAACATTTTTTCATGACTTTAAATAAATTTCCATGACTTTTAATGAAAGTATTTGCTTTTCATGACTTTTCCAGGTCTGAAATTTGTAAAAAAAAATTCCATGACTTTCCAGGATTTCCATGACCCGTACGAACCCTGAATAAAGCTAAAACTCTTGAGTAGATTCAATCCAATTTTGTTTATTACTTGCGTTACAGAACTGATAATCAAGATTTTTTCACTTATTCTTACTCTCATTCATGTAATGTTTATAATGTTTCCAGTCTTAAATCACGCCGTGAACTCTTGGGTCTTTTTTCTTTCTATAAAGTAAGACCACCATATGACTGTGGCTCATCATACTGCGTCTATGGCAGCAATTCGAGCTGCAGTTTGTACCATAGTGACACAACAAACTGTCGGAAATTGGTTACTTCATGGGCAGCGCCGAGCTAGGTGCCCTGTAGCGTGCATTCCCTTGAAACAAGACACTGCCATTTACGACGCCAGTGGTGTCAAGCCAAAGCTCATTGGAAGACAGAGCGGAGATCCTCGTGGTGTTTTCTGATGAAAGCAGATTCCATCTTGGTGCCACGGATGGCCGTGTCTTGGTCAGAAGGTGGCCAGTGGTACACCTGCAACCAAACTGTCTGTGGCCTAGACTCACTGGACCTATACCTGCAGTTATGGCTTGAAGAACAATTTCCCAAGACAGCGGGAGCACTCTATTTATTCCAAAAACACTGATAGCAAATTTGTACATCAGTCTGGTATTTCACCTTTAGTAGTGCAATTTGGAGACTGCACTCAAGGAGGACTTTTCCAACAGGATTGCACTTACTCTTACACCATTGTTGCAATTTAACGTACTCTATAGAGTGTTGACATGCTACTTTGGCCTGCGAGATCACCAGATCTGTCTCCAATTGAGCACTTATGAGATATCGTTGGGCGTCAACTCCAGCATCATACACAGCCAGCACTGAGTTTCCCAGTATTGACATAACAAGCAAGGAACTCCATATTATAAAGTGACATTTAGCACTTGTGTGACACAATGTTAGGGTTTCCAATCCCAAAATCCCGATCCTGCAGGATCCTGCAGGTTATTTAGCAGGATTGATCCCACAGGATTTTGCTCTCAATCCAGCGAGATTCCCAATCCTGCATTTTTTTTCAATTCAAGCGTTTTCCAGCTTTTTTTTCCAGCATAAAACAACTATTTTCACAAGCATCATCTGAAGATTTAATCTTCTTTCTCGTATATCTACAAGAAAAACTGTTTCTCATGTGACTAACGATGGTTTTATCATTTAAGAACGTAATAAAAATAGAGTATATTTTTCCGAGAATTAATTGGTATTCTCATTTGAGGTTTCAGATTTCATACATTCAGCAATTGAGAAAATGCCTAAAACTTACAAGCATTTTTGAAAGCCATCATTAAAATTCAAAATCCAGTAAATTACGCTTTAGAAAAAATAAAGAAAATGTATTACATGTTCCAAAACCTGCTGGAGTAGCTCGAATGCAATGTTTTTAGCACTTCTTTAAGCTTAAGTAATGCACTCAAAACCTTCAAGTTACAAAAAGTGCACTCCAAAGAAGAAAGTAATGAAAAATCTGACATTATTTATGCATTCGACACGATTTTAAAAGGGGCGACAGGAACTAAGTTAAGCTGCTCATGTTTTTGAATGCCTCCTTAAAGTGAGAGGCAAAATTAGCGTAGTTGACCAGACACTTTTACTGCAAGACTGTGACTTGGTGAATTCAAGCAGCATTCAACCCTTGCTTATAATGAATCAAATTCACTGATACAATAACCAACGTTAATGGAGCAATAAGGGTATTATCAATGCAAGTTATATTGGATACAGCAAAACACATATCCAAGAGACATTGCTTTTGTCCGAAATTGGTAGTTCTTGAGCAAAGACCCAACATAAGAAAAGTCATTTCAGGCTTGCATTCGAAATTGTGGACGTTACTCAGGCTATTAATGTGTAACAGCATTTCACATTTGAAATGTAGTTTCTTTTGATGAAATTAGTCTATGATCATGAAAATTTAATGAATTAAACTTGTTAATTATTCAAGTGTGTTGTCCAAATTTCTTACTCCACAATAATTTTTTCTTGGTGTTGGGATTTTTTTTCCCATCAGCGTATAAATTTACAGATCTATTCATTGTTATTAATAATGTAATCTCTGATTGCAATCATCGCTTTGCTGACTTTTGATGGCCTCCAAAGTGCGGGCTGTATCATCCACTGCAAGAGGCCGAGCCCTCCTCCAATCCCTGATCCTTCTGTTTCCTAGATGGGAGGAGGGAGAAAAAAGGACAATTGTTTATAAAACAGCATGAGTCAATGAATTGGAATGAGATTTACTAAATGAAATAGTTGAAGTATATATGAGGCAGTGAGGTGCAAAACGATGTAAGTTCCAAAATTTAAATTTTGGAGTTAACCAGTACCAATAATAGGTGAACTTCTCTGCTTTGGGACAAGAGATGATAATAGTTTGCTCTGGTGGGTGCTGCTATACAGCATGATTTAGAAAAAAAAAATTAACGAAAACCTACCTATAGAATCTGAACTGTAAACGTTTTTCAAAAGAAACTTTAGAAAGTTCATTTACATCCCTTTGCTTCTCGCTGCCTCATATAGAGCATCTAAAAGAACAGATCACAAAAATTTCTCTTTTACTTTTAAATCCAAAAGTAAATTAGTTATTAAAAACTGGATAATGCTTTTAAAAAAAAATTGCCTTTTCACTTTGAATTTAAATTTCCCTTTAATTCTTTTGTTTCAGCTCATACCTAAAGTTTCATCGAGTTTATAAGCAGCCTTTATATAAGTTAATTCATACTTGAATAGATAGATTGTGAAAAATTGAAAATCAATTTTAAAGTTGTTGCATACAAAGTTTTCCAGGTTTTCAAAATAAAACGAGTATGTTGAACAATCACCAGTTGTCAAATTGAAGACTACAATTGGAGCAAACCTAACCTGGAAGCATTGTGAAGGCTATACAGATCCTAATCATAACATTACAACGTTGCCAGGTAAGATTAGTCCCAACTATAGGTAGTTTTGTTATGGAAAGATGGTAGTGGAACTGGAAGCGAAAAAGGACCGTTTCATTTTGAAATAGGTAGAATCAGCAAGAACATGCAAACAGTAAAGTGTGGCACAATCCTCTGATCCAATTTATTACAAAATGAAGTGGTCTGTTTTCACTTCCATCCAGTTCACCTGCCATCTGACAGTGATTCAAGTACAGCAACATTGAATTAAATTCATTTAAGGAATCAAAAAAAAAAAAAACTCAAATAAAATTTTATAAAAATAAAGAAAAGTTTAACAGTATTTTTGAACATACATTAAGCAAAAGTACCATTTAACACTCATTATATTTTACATTTAGTAACATTAGCTTTTGTAAGGATAGGATGGCAGCTTCTGGATACTACACAGGGACCAATACAGATTAGCATTTTAGGGAGAGGGAGTCAAGCTAAAGAATATATGGTTTTGGATAGGAAAAATTTCTGAAATAGCTTGGATGTCAATAAAAAGCACAAAATTGGCCAGGTATACGGCACCTGATGGGCATAAATTTCATTAATTAATATCAGAAGCAATGAAAGAAAATAGTATTTCAAATATTTACTTTATTAATATTACTATATTTTATTTTCCACGATACAAGGGAGCCCCCTTGTTTATTTTCAGCCATAAAGAAGTTGTGAGAATTTTGTCAAAAAACAAGAACATAGATTTTGTTTTTTAAACTAAGTATGGTTATTGCAACTCCTAACCTCCGTGAGCATGTTTTCATATGCTTAACATGTGCAGATTGTGTCAACAAAGAAAAAAATATTTCCGTGAAAAATGTATCCATTAGGCCTATATTAATGGAGCATTTCTCACCTCCATGACAGACCTCATCAATGTCATTATTTCTGAGGTGAAAATAAATGATGGAGAGGAAATACATCTCTTAGACATTCTACCAAAATTATAAATGTCCAGTATATTCTCAAATTTACTAAAAACTATTTTTTAACACACATTTGAACTAAAAAAATTCTAATTAAGCCATACTTTAATTAACAAGTTTAATATTAGATTCTCACTAATCATCAAAATAGCTCATTGTCAGCACAATTAAAAAAATTACTACTTTGATATTGAATTGGTCTCGATTTTTAAACATTAAAAGTTTAATTCTTTTTTTTTTCCATGAACAAGACTTTTTTTTTTTTTTAAATTTATGAGTAAAATAATTGAAACTTTGCCGGGCCATTGTTTGTAGTTACTTCTAGTAGGAAACAATTTCGTGTAAGAATTTTTAAAAAAAAAAAGAAAACAAAAGGTTTCGAAATTGAAAATTATTTGTGTTCAAAAGTTACATTTTCCAGAGAATGACCATGGGTAAGTTCTTGCATTTAATATTCTATGAAATTACTTTGTTCTCTGATTAAATATTTTAACAGGAAAAAAATACCATTAAAATCAGTTCAAGTTAGTCTTTGGCTAATACTTTTGAAATTTGGCCAATTCAAAATCCTTAGCACGGCCCCTCCTATATGTGGACGGAAACAATTTACATTATTTAGTTGGAATAAATTAGATGTTTTATAGTAATAAAAGTAACAAACCTCATTGGTATAAAATGCCTCCACTACTTGAGTTATTCCAGTGGCTGCGGCAGTGCCAGTGAGGCACAGAATGTTTCCATTGGAGTCGATTCGGCATTGATGCAGGCTCTTTTGGACCGAGCAATGTTTTTGTGATCATTCTAGCACTGGAAAAGAATAACTATATTAGTTTTGTAATCTGAAAGGTAAACTATCATGGCAAATGTCAACTCCAACTCTGTTAATAACGTTTTAAAAATTCTGGCACCAGAGCTGTTCAAAAACTTGTAATGTAAAATATTAAAGCATAATATTCCATTAAATGTTCCAATTAAATAAGAAATAACCTGCCAACAACATTACTTAGCACTATGCAATCAGCCAAGGAAAAGGGTGGGGGGGGGGGGGGGAGTGTTGTACCTTGGGACACTTTTCATATTTTAACTTTTTAACTTCAGGGTTCATACTCTATTTGGATGAAAAAATTCCATGACTTTTCCAAGACTTTTTCATGACTTCAATGAAAATTTTCATGACCTCGTTACATAAAGAGAATAGCACTATTTAATCCCAACCTTGGTAATATTTGGAAATGGGCATTAGTAAAACGTCTATATAAATGCCACAGCCTCATTGAAGCACTTACTCGTAATTGAAAAAATATAAGCGTAAACTATTCTTATTTGTCTTCATCATATAAATTTAAGTAAAGTAAAAATGCAGTGAAGCGAATATGATGATGCTTAGTTTGTCCGATATTTTTTAAAAAACAGGCAGAATGATATTGAATGGGACAAAGGTTGAATGAGTCATCACTAAATTTCATTAAATTTGCTTCAAAAGTTAGCTTTTAGTGTCAACAGTGCCTTTAAAATCATCCACGTAACTTGACAGTATTTTTTTTCTTTAAAGTAAAGCCACATAGTTTAGTTCTTTATGCTTCTAAACCAGATCTTTTTCGAAAAAAAACATTCAGTAATGAATCAATCTTCTGATTCAAACGTATATTTGTTTTGTTCACAAATTTGCATATTTTCAAATGCATAGAAATTAATAGGTTCAGAAATTCCAGAACACGTTCAATTCCCGACATTGAACGTAGCAGTGGGTCGCATGGATTAGTTTTGCGTGCCGTATGTTGGGCACTACTGTTTTAGAGCATTAGAATTCCTCTTTTTCTGTATTCTATCGCCTGACTTAAGATCTTTATTTTCTAAAACATTCAACAAATTAAGATAAACTCTGATAAATTTAATAATAAAGTCCTTACGAGTGATCGAATCGAACTCGCATGCAGTTGATTTTTTTTTTTTTTTGAGTGGGCGTGGCAAAACTAAGAACGTGAAATTTTGCTACTACAGAATATGAAACATAAGAAGTGTTGAAAATAACAAAAAATTCAAAATAAGTTATGTCCAGGCAGTAAAATCAGATTGCATAAAATTGCAAGCGGCTGCGACAGAAGTGGATGCAATGAGATTTCAAAATTGAGATTTGATTTTTGGATCGTTCAATTTAACACTTTAAATAGCTTTTATGCGCTATACTGTTAAATCACTCAAGATTTCTAATGCTCCTTTAGCTACTGTTCCTTTCTCTTTGTCCAGGACATTTTTCCATGACTTGAAATAAATTTCCATGACTTTAAATGAAAATTTCAATTTTTCATGGCTATTCCAGGTCTGAAATTCTGTTATTTTTTTCCCATGACTTTCCAGGATTTCCATGACCCGTACGAACCCTGTAGCTTCAACTATTTAAATCAAATTTTAAATCAAAAAGTCACATTAAAATACCCCAACATATTTTTCTGCAATATATATTTTTTAATTCAAACAAAATAAAAATACAATATTGCTGCATGCTTAATTGAGCGCTGTAAGAGTTGAAAGGCAAAAAAGGAGGAAAGGTTTTTAGAATCAATAGAGAAAACCAGAATTTCGGCAACAGCCATAAAAATCTCATCCCCGAGTATAGTATCATAGTAAAACTAATATCACATTCAAAGTAATTTTAAATGCGAGAGAAACCACTCAGAAGAGATGTTAAAATTCTTCTTTTTTTTTACTTTTAAAGTTTTCTTAAATTTTATGACATGTAACATCAACCTCTCAATATAACAAACCCATTATTATAGGGGGGGGTGGAACTGTTAATATTAAGTGCTCGTAAATTTGTTAAGTCAATTAACTAATTCTTTAAAACATATGCAGATGAAAAAAGAAATTATCACTCCACAAAATTTATTAAAAGGGTGATTAATAATAAAATATAAAGAAATGCTAATACACTCAAACCTGTTTTTGTGCAGGTTTTTTTTTTTTTTTTTTGGTGTGAGTTTTTTTGTGCGGCATATGAAAATTTCAATCAGATTGGGACTCAATTAAACAAATTATTTGTAAAACGAGTGGCGAGGTAGTATCTTCAAGTAACGACAGGGGCACAGAGATGGAAGGTTACTGTAACCTCCCAAAAATTTCCCTATGTGGGAAATTTTGTCTGACTTTTTGGCAAAATTATCATCAATTGGTTTACTTTGATTACGATTAAAGAAATAGTTCCAAGCTATTTTGTAATTTTTTAGGTTATTTTCTACAAGAGACTATTTTTATATGGTCTCTATCCACCAGATTTAAAAAAATGTTTTTCAACTTTGTTGAAAAAACAACTCTTTATAGCTACTTGTGAAGTTTTGAACAATTTTTTTTATGCAGTGGATATGAACCACAAGTTTGGGCGCATTAATTTTAATTTCTGAAGTTTTATATCATATGAAATATTAAATATTGTTTAAAAACTCTAAAATAATCATTGCAATCAAAGATTGTTAACAGTAAATTATAGTCTAGGAACACAATGGGTTCTGCAAAATTATTTATCACCTAACATGTTAGCATGATAATCAGTTATCATATCATATATTAGAAAATAAATCCATCAATTCATGCAGAATTTTAGATAAACATAAACCAAATTAGTCATCTACTACATTAATTTGCTTTTGGAATGATTTCTCTCATTTTATTTATTTTAAACTAATAACTATATTTTTAAAGTAGATAAATTTAAGATTTTAAATAGCAATGCATTTACCATTCACGGAGGACACAAAATGTATAAAACTATTTTAAATTAGCATAAAATAAAAATACAAATATTGCAATATATATATATATTTTTTTTAAACCAGAGATGCTCAGTATAACAAAAAATATTCAATAAGAATTTGAATTGAATAATTGGTATTCCAAAAAATATGGAATTTGGTGCATCTCCAATACTAACCAATAAGTGAGGAGGATAATCTTGATGAAGAAAATTTCTTCATCAAGATTCACAGCCGAGCCAGTTGAAGGATTGATCCATCTCCTCAGTCAATTGATATTTCATAATCCTTCTGGTGAGATCTGCAAAACTGCTGCCAAAAAAACCTTCTTCTTAACCTACAAAAATATAATTAGGCAGACATTAGAAGTTCTTTCTATTTTTAGGTAGTAGCATAACTCACTTATGATTATCAAATGGCATGCAAAAGATGAACATTTAGTTTCATGTGCATTCAAAACGGTCACACAATTTTTTATTGCTTGTGCCTACTACAAGAAAACATCGCCCCGCCCTACCGTATAGGGGGAGGGGGGATAAATGTAAATGCAAAATTTCACATTATTGAAATTGTTAATATAAAAAATGCCTAAAGATCAGGGTTGCAAAAAGCCCACTTACCTAATGAAACACAAGTGGGTTTTTTAAAGGAAAAACCTACATCAAAAAGCGCAGTCAAACTAAGTTACATTTGAAATTACTAATAAACATATATACACTACTACACATACACACCTATATCAGATTGAATCTTATTATGACTTACAATATCACTAGATAAATTAAATTTATCCTATTGAAGCAATTAAAAAAATAAGAAAAAATTTAATTTCAAAATTAACATTACTAGGATTGCGTTGTATCAAAACCTAAACTAATTGCTTTAACAAATCTTTCCTCATTAAAGTTTAAGGACAAGTTTCCTTCAACTTCTCTTTGCTGTTTGTGACACTAAAATGAAATTTAAAATCTCCTCCATGTAAATAAACAGAACAAAAAACAATACCTTCAGACATTTAGAAAAAATTCTACAGAAACTGTTTTTAAAACATATTTTTCAAAAATTTAATATTGTTTACAGCTAAAATAACATTTTCTTACAATTTTGAAGAATTGGTAAAGGCTAGGTATACCAAACTACAAGCAATCTTATGTATCTATCCAGAGGCGAATACAGAAATAATTTTTGGAGACTGCCCAATGAAATTGAAAAGCTGACAGAAAAGTCAATTAAAAAAAAATAATTTCGTGCCTGAAAAAAGCGGTCAACTTAAACAGGGTATCAACTTACCATGGTTGGTCAACTTCACAGGTTTTACTGTATTCCTTTCCTTAATAGTTAAATTAATTAATCCTTTCTCTCCGGGGCCTCCTGCCCCCCCCCCCCTTAAATACGCTACTTTATCTATTTCTGTACATAATAAAAGTACAGTGCTGGCAAAAAAAATCTTTACGTTTGGTTGGCAAATAAAAATGTGAGGAGCAGTATCTTCTCATGGATTTGGGAACTTTTATTGTCCTGAGTAGGAGAATCACAGATGAACATTATCGAATCATTCTTACCGATTATCTTTCCCCTATGCTCCAGACTCCCGTTTTGGGAGAACGTCTGGTGTTCCAAGATGAGAGCGCCCCTATTCATAAGTACCACTGTGTTCAAACATGGTTAAATGAGCATGAAGATGAACATTTAACGTGGTGTCCCTAGTCCCCTGATCAGAACATAATTGAGCCATTATGGGGTTTTTTTCGAGAACAAAGTCTGTGAGCTATTTCCCCCTCCACACACTCTATCTGAACTCGATGGGGTCTTGCATGAGGAATGGGTGCCAATTCTAATGAACTATATGCCAGACCTTTATTTGTTAGCCCCATGTCGAATACAAGCTGTCATTCAGGCAAAGGGTGGCCTAACCTATCATTAAAAAAATATTTCCATTTTTTCACATGTGTTCCTATTATTTTGTCTTATGCCTGTATATATTATACTGAACTAAATGCCCCTTTAACAATCTTGACATTTTATCATTACTATTACACAGTGAAACTTGGCAAATTTGAACGTTATTTATTTGAATTGGATGAAAATTCAAAATTTCTTTGTAGCTCTAGATTTTTCATGGGATAATTTTTCTGCTGCAAAATGTATCCAATGAAAGCAGCATATCTCATTCTTTTTTTTTTATTTGTAATTTTTATGTATGAGGAAGGTTTATTAAAAGTTTTAAAATTTGCAAAAAGTCAAACCTCAAAAAAAGGTTCCATTTCTAATCACCCTGCTCGTTTATTTGTTTCATTATTGATTATTCGACATTTGATCAGTTATAAAACATTGTAATTGTTTATAAGGTCATTTTTGTATGCTTTTCTTTTCGTGAATTCAGTGCTAGAAAGATTCAATGAGAAAAACATGCCATCGTACAAGATCTTTGATAGGCAAAGAATTCATTTCTCCCAGCAATGTAGAATAAAGCAGAGAATGCAGTACAAAGTGAGAATAAATACAGTGATATTTCAAAGTGAGGGAGTGACAAAAGACAGGCTTAGAAAAATAATTTCATAAAAGTCAAATTTGACTAGCTATGAAAGAGTTGCAGATAATTTTCAGAAAATACATTGTACAAAAAATTAACACTAGCATTACAGCAATCTTCTTATACCTAGAAATACGGAGGGGATCCTTTTGACGCCTGAGAAGAAATCTGCATAGTTCCCTACATAATGTTGCATATTTGTAAAAAAAATAGTTAAAAATAAACACATTTAGAATAAAGGCAGTTTATTTAAAGGATGCAGATATTTTTAGGATGTATAATGAAGAACTGTAAAAAAGTTTAAAATACCCTTCAAACAACTAGCGCTGTTTATGTTGTATTTCAGAAACTGACTAATGCTCCCTTTCATGTACAAAAACTATATAAATGCTTCAAGTTGTGGCAATGCTATGTTCTAAGAGGCATTTTTGAGTTTCTGCTCTGTTTCAGCATCAATAATTGTATTTTTCATTTGTTTTACTCAAAAGGGTCAAAATGACACCTCCCCACACTTCTAGATATAACCTTTGGATTTAAAAAAAAAATCAACATTCTTGAAAACTTTATATTATTACACAGCAAGATGATTTAGGAAAAGTCAAGGAAGGATTAAGCTTTTTATGAAAATACAGAAGAGTAGTTAGCAAAAAAAGTTGGGTGAAAATGACCTCTTCTGTAATTGCAATGTTAAGGCAAAATCACAACAGGTTGTTCATTAAATATTTTAAGCAAGGTGAAATGCAAATCAGCACTTTGCTTAAGTAAATTTGTACACCACTTTATTTCAATTGAGAGAAAATTTTAAAATTTCTTATTGATTCTACTAATTTTATTTGGTTCAGCATAATTTAAAAATTGTTACCAAATAAACTGGGATGTATTGAATTACAAAAAAAATATTCTATTTATTTACATGCCTATTTAATGACAAGTATGTATGAATTGGTTATAAGGTCACTCAGCTCATAAGATCAGCTTAATTAAGTTTTGTCAGGTGAAGGATCCTACATTGAAATGAGATAATATGGAGTGAAAGAAGACTTTCATTCATGAAAGAAAGACCTCAAGTCACATGATAGATTTTAAAGAAAAGCATTGGATGAAATCAGGGTTTTTTTTGCTAATGGGGGGGGGGGGGTTTGCTAAATTTGGGGATAAAATTTAATTTTATTACAAATAAAGACACTCAGATTTTGTGGTCCTATATGAAGATGCTCATGTTTGAGGTTGTCTACAAATGATATCGAGCTTTGAGAGGGAAGAGAGGTCATGAAATTGTGACAGGGAAGTAGAAGGAAGTAACAAGAAATGGGAAATCACATTTTGGTTGAAATAAAAGCACTTAAAAGTGAAAGATTAAAAATAAAATATGTTTTTTTTTAAGTTAATACTTTGTCATCCTTATGATTTCATCACAACAATTTAAAAATACTTACCATTGCAATTATCTAATTTTTGATTGAGCCGATCAACAGCATCCTGCAACTCTCTCATTTCTGCCTTCATTAAGTAGACAGTTCTGAGAATGGTACAATTCTAGAAGTTCTAGATCTTAATTTTACATACATCTATAGCAAAAAAAAAAAAAAAATCATACTGTTGAAAAAAGTTCTGTATTGAAGAAGGATAATAAATAATTCTATTGCTAGAGCAAATTGAAAATTTGAAATTATATAGAAATGTTTTTCTACATAATTTAACAATAATATGAATTACTTTCAAACAGAACTTGCCTTGCTTTTTGGGGAGGTTTAACTTCTTTGCCACAGGCAGCTTGCAATGGAAGCTGAGGCTGTAGGGGAAGACATAGACTGATTGTACATAGCAGTAGGAGGTGAAGGAAGCATTTTAACTACTTCTTTAAACCCGTTAGTTTCTTCTTTTTCATCGGAAGACATCGGCACTTCTGGGGGTATCTTTTGACGCTTTCCACATCCATAGGTTTCTGTGTCTTGATGTGAACCGATCATCTTCCAGGTCATTCACATATGCTGCTCTCTTTGTTATTTCTTAAGCTTCCCTGAAGGCCCTTTAAAAGTAAAGCAAAAAGTAAAGTTTATTTTTAGAATGAAGCAACTAGTTTTCTTCATAAAATGCATTTGTTGCACTTTTTGAAATCTGCACATCCTAATCACTACAATTATAAATCTGAATAAATTTTGAAATGATATTTAAAATTAACAGGAACAATCCCCCTTAACATGTATAAATCAGAACAACTAATAAAGATATACGAGGGTCGATCCAAAAGTAAGGTTCTCATTAATTTTACCAATATACAGCACTGTCTATTCTCATTAAAATTTATATTGTTGGAAAGAAAAAAACGTTTCTCTATTTTTATACGTAACTGTCATTTTTTCTGTGCATTATTGTTGACGGTGTCCTAACTTCTGTATCAAGTGTCACAGAATTCCACCACCAACCTGTTGAAGAAGCGTTTCACCCCTTTTTTTACTTTATTGTCATTCCGGAAACATTGGTCATCAAAGTGTTTCTTAAACTTAGGAAACAAGTGGTTATCACTAGCCTAGAGCTCTGGACTGCAATCAAGAATGAAGTTGTTTGTTGATTGTCATGTCCCACTCTGGCAGTGGAATTCTGTGACACTTGATGCAGAAGTTAAGGCACTGTCTACAATAATGCACAGAAAAAGATGGTGATTATGTATAAAAAAAGAGAAACATTTCCTAGGAAGAATGTTAAATCATAACAAAAAGCAATCAGGATGCTGTTTTACCGATAAAAGGACAAGTTGGGCACAGCACCCTCCCGCCCATGGGGAGTGTCTGCTATGCATAATATTAAATTCATATAAGGTACTTGGTCCGTAATCGACTCTCAAATACTTAATAAATGAGTAAGTTAAGTTTATTTCTTTTTCTTTTTTACTCCTATTTCTTTTTCTTTATTGCTGGTTTAAATTAGTTACAGCTAATTTCTACTGGTGGAAAGTCAATCCTGCTAGCTATGCAAACATCAGAAGTCTTTTTAAACATAAAAGAAATAGAACCTAAAAGGTTCTTCAGGATACAAAAGGCTCTACCTTAAATATTCTGAGTATTACAAATTAGTTTCAAAATATTTATACTTTTAAGGTTTGCTTTTTACACCAATACAAAAGTATAAACATTGCAAGATTCATGTCTTGAGACATAAATGGACTCTTAAAAAAAATAAAAAATTAAAGTAAATATCTTTTTTATTTAACCTAATATTGCTGTATTTTTTTGAACTAGAGGGAAAAATGAGCTTAAACATTTCATATTATTGTGTGCTCACATGTATGCTATTTTGATATGAAAGTGATAATAGAAAGACTTAATGCATTTAAAGTTCTGAATTTATAATTAAGAATTTCAAGTTACAAAAAGTGGACAAAATAAAATCAAATGGATAAAATGATACGGGACTGTCTTAGGAAAAATCCAGATGACCCTAGGAACTCCCAATGAACACTGCACATTTTTACTGCCCCATACAGTATAACAAAAGATACATTATATTGTTTTCATTTTGTTTATATCTTAAGCATTTTCCTTTTATTGATTTAATATCCCCATAGCTAAGGTTTGAAAGTTTTGAAATTTTATAAGTTTCTAACAAAGACGAAGAGCAAGGCAGAATAAAATAATCAGTTTTTTCTTTGAAAGCTTGTCCAATTATGACTATGGCAGCATTTTGATGACATATGTTATGGACAATAACTACTGTATCATCCATTAATATGCAGCAGTTATCAGGTAGATGAATGATTATGGTAAACTTCTATATTCTAGATCCGAACAACCAGCCACTAACAGCCCCTTTGAGTTTTCTCCCTGCAAAAATACATCCTATTCAGATCGACAAATTTTCATCCTATTGAGACATCCTATTGAGAGTTCAGGGAGTCTGTTGTGAAATTGATGAAGCCTTTTAGTTGGCATTCTTCTTCTTATTTTTTTATTTAACTTAGAAAATTCTTGAATGCAAATGCACTAAACAAATCCAAATTTCTATATTTAATTACATCTGATGCTAAATGAATTAAAACATGCACATTACATGACACCAATAAAATCCATAAATGTGTGTATATGATTTAACAAAAGATACCTTGATCTGCAAAAGAAACAACTCTTAGCATAATTCTAGAGAATATAAAATAAGCACAGAACTATGCAAAATCTTAAAATTAACAAATATTTCTGGTTTCACAACAGTCTAGCACAAAAGAAACTGGCAAAACTCGGTCTCTTTCCACCTAAGAGTTTCTCAAATAGCTCTTGACTTTCGAGCAAATTCCATGGGAATAAACTCTTTTAGTCCCTTCAACAAATTTGACAGATTGTTAACTTCACACCTAGGCAAGTAATAAGAAAGATTTCCTTTCAACCCAAGAACCATCAGCTAATGCATAACTCCTAGACAAATGACGTGCATACAGTCTAATAGAAGTTGTTCCACAATGTTAAAATTGCTTACCTTTTACAAAAGTGAATTGCGGAGATGATACTTCAGTTCCTCTTTTTGCCTGAAGCTCTCATTTGTTCTTAGGCTGCAATTTACTTCTGAAAACACATCCTTCCATCCATGTAGTTTCCTTCAACAATATTGGATATCTAAAATTCAATGCATGTCCTTTTGTTAATGTTATAAAGGAATAAGCTGGTGCATCACAAGTTATACCTTTTAAAGTAACATGAATTAAGCAGCCATGAAATGAACTGCCATCATTAATCAGGGTAGAAATATTCACAAATTCATTCAAAAAAAGCTAAGTTTTGAGGCTTATGTTTACCATGATAAAAAAAAAAAGTGTAGTAGGAAAAATTACACACTCCCCAGAAGTACATTCTCCAGACATTTTAATAAGAACAGGTCCCAGCTGAGCATTACTACTCTTTGCCATAAACCACCAATATTAGGAAATACGTTAATGTTTAATGGAATGTTTTCACTTTTCTCAAGAGAATCAGTAATTTGTTTTTTGATACTAAGAAATACAAAATCTCTACTACCAGCAGTTTATACATCTACTGATCCAGGGGTTTTTAATAAGGTATGGCAAACCTCGAAAATTATGTTTCTGAAATATTGCTAGCAGATTACTTAAAGCATTTTGTGTTATGTTTCCTTTAAGTGCCCATGCTTAAATATTGTCAGAAAATTGCATTTGATCAGAAAACTTGTTGAAAGTGATTTCCTCATCAGTGCTACTCATCCCTGACCAAAAGCAATTTCCTCCTCTGCGCTGTATGTTTCCAACTCCTCATCATTACCACTAGATCTAAAATAACTAGAATTATAATCATTACTATTTGAGCAATTAGTCTGATGATTAGTTTCTATAATGGAGGTTCCGTCATGATGTGGTTTTGGGGCTTCAGTTGAATCATCATTTGAGCAGTTTACTTTTAAAATGGATTATATCTACTTTTATATTTTTTTGGCAAAACGAAAAAAACATTTTACGCACAAACACTAACTGTTAGAATTTTAAATTTTTCACTATGTTTTGGTAGAATAACAAGTGACTATTTGCATAAGTTTAGGAATTTTTCCTCAATTTTATCAGACCTAAATTGTCAATTTTATTTTGGATATATTCCCTTTTGGTGTAAAATAGTGGATATCATCCCTTTTGCAAAAAAAAAAAAAAAAAAACAATGCATTTTCTAGTTTACTTTCATAGCGGATTATATCCGGATCTTTTAATATTTTTTTCACAAAACGAAAAAAACGTTTCACCCACAAACACTAACAGTTAGAATTTCAAACTTTTCACAATGTTTTGGTAGAATAACAAGTGACTATTGGCATAAGTCTAGGAATTTTTCCACAATTTTATCAGACCTAAATCGCCAATTTTATTATTGATGTATTTCTTTCTGGTGCAAAAACAGTGGATCCCTTTTGCATAAAAACACGCATTTTCTTCAGAAATAAAGTTTCAAATTGAAACAAAATATTCAACTTTTTGTAATATATAGATATACTAGCTGTACCTGACGCGCGTTGCCACGCCAACAAAAAAATACATCATTATACTGATTTTCATGACAATCGGTTGAACGAGGCAGAAGTTGCTACTCTGCAGTGCCACATGGTGGCGAGTGGCTTCAATGAGCATATTATGCACCTTCTCCGTGGAAAAATACAAATATATAGCAATTTTCATAATAATCGGTCCAAGTATCAAGTGAAGCCGTGACTATACTGAAATTTTGTACTCACGCAGTTTGCAAGATCAATCAATAGCTAAAAATATCAAATAGAAAAAGTTTTAAATCCCCCCGTTGCATGAAAAGTCATAAAACAATAAAGAAATAATTTATTTGTTCAAACTCAAGAAAAATGGCAACAGCTAACTTCTTATCAATGAGATCTTTCACGCGAATTAATTTCTGCAGCCGATAATTTTATTTGTATTTATCCAATGGATTGTGACTTAAATTGGAATAAAAAAGGAACTATAGATCGGATTTTTTTCGAACTGGTCTATAAACATTTCAAGTACCAAAAATAAAAAACGGTGAAAGTTTCAGCCAAATCTGCCGGGTAGTTTTTGAGTTCATGGATGACATACAGACAAACATTCATTTATATATATATATAGATTACTCGACTGTATTCCTTCCTACTTACTTGATTCTCTTCATTGAACATTTAAAAAAAAAGACCTTATATCCAATAAAGTATGAACAATGAAACCACCCAAGCCGATTCAAATAACAATGTTGTGTATATACAGGTAATAATAAATCACAATTTTTATCACAATTAATCACAAATTTTCAATTAATCACAATTTAATCATTAATTAATCACAATTTAATAGTAATATCAATTATTTAATATTAATTTAGTAATCACATTTTGAGGTTGTGCTTGCCTAACTGATAACAGACTTGCACAAGGTGCTGCGATCTCTTAATACAGAGGGGTATCATGCTTAATTGGAAATGTTCAGGCAGTGCCTCACTCCACCATTTTATTTGTGAACTACTTCTGAATTAGAAGTGGCAAATTTAAATTTGGATATGTGCCCTTTTGGTATGAAAGTGAATGAGTGGATACTGCCAAATAAGCCTTTTACAGCAAAGGGATAAGATCCACTTTGCTGTAAAAGACCTGGCGAGAAATAAGGGGATGGATATACATCCTTTAGGTGATAAAACCAATGTTTATGCATTTTTTAACAGTAGATTTAAACCACTTCAAGAAGAAAGAAATTCATGGGTTGATAGGGCTTATACTAGAGATTCTGAAAACGAAAAAAAAAAAACGTTTTTTTCCAAAATTGGATATAATCCGTTTTGAAAGTAAACTCCCCATATGAACTGTCAGACAGTAGTATAAAAAGTGTAGCTTATACTGCATGGTGTATGCTTCTATACCATTGTCTGAAATGCGTTTTTCTTTTGCACTTGTTCATGGCTGGGCTTTTATTCAAACTCACAGCAAATATGGTAGCTAGAACATTTATGTGTGATTCATACGAGGGCAAATCAAAAACTTTGAGCCTATTTTTTATTTGCCAAAAACAGGTGCATACAGGTATTTGCAAATATATGTAGTGTACTACGTACCTTACATTATTTCTCCACATAAAATGAATGAAAGGGGGGCTCAACAGAACCAAGCTCTGCGACCAGCGTTCTATTGTAGTAGTCCCCAAACAGACCAGTAGCCGAAGAAAAATTTAGTAAGCACCTAATAGGAATATCATGAATCACACACGGTTCAAGCAAATGATGACCAAGGTGGTTCAAACCGATAGGCAGAAAACACTTCACAATCACACAGGGTGTGAGTAATAGTTTCCTCCTTAACGAGGTAACCTCTGAAAATTGAATCATTACAGACACCCATTATAGCAAGATCATGCTTTAAGGTGTAAAGACCAGTAAGACGACCAAAAGTCTTCCTAATACTATTTTTGTTAAAAAGGGCATTGCATTTTTTGGCATATGATCCTCAGAAAGAATCAGGTCTGTCCTCCTTAGAAAGACAAGCTGAATATGTTCAATGTCCATCACTAGATAACCTCTCCGATGGGAAGGTTTCTCTCACAACAGTCATCTTAAACATACACACTGCATGAGCATAGAACTGTGGTTAAGGGGGACCGGTTAAGACATCATACAACCCAGTTGCCTTCCATCCATTAGCATGGTACCTCACACCTTAGATTGGGTATCCATTTCAGCGGCCTTTTGCGACACGCATGGACTACGTTGGTACTATTCTGCTCCGGTCACCACATCGGTTCAGACATTTGTCCCATCGCAGCACTAAATTAGAGATGCACTCGCGGTAGAATTCTTCCGGCTGCCTGTCGAACCACTGTCGGACCTCGTTCTTGGTTTTTTTTTTTGTCACATGTAAATCTCTGTCCAGCCAGAAAGTTCTTCAGTGGACCGCAAACGTGAAAATCACTAAGTGTAAGGTGGGTATTGTAGATTATCCAAGTCAAATGACTGGAGCTTAGTGACGGTTCTGGACTGCCACATAAGGCCTTGCAGTGTCGTGGAGGATAAAAACGTTGTCCACCTCAAAGCGAGACACTTTTCTCTGTACATCAGTGGTGGAAAACAAAAAAAATTTATTTCTGTATTAGCTTTGTCTCGGCAAAAAATCCAATTTTGTATCAGAACGAACAGTTTTGTATCAGTAAAAACAGTTTTGTATCAGAATGATCAGCTCTGTATCAGGTGAATTCATGGTTTTGTAACAAAATTTTTAATTTTGTACATAGCCACTACACAATTTGAAGCAAATACAAAACATTTGTAGCAAAAAGTACATAAATAATTTTTAAAAACCAATTTGGTAGCAATATTGTAGTTTAAAAAAAGTGTGCAAAAACTATTTTTAGTAAAGGTACGATTAATCATAATAAATACCTAACTAGAATCTTAATTTTGTTCTGTGGTTATTGCTAAAAGTTGACTGGTCAAATTTGACCATGTTCTGCTTTACCGATCATTACATGTGTTTATAGTGGTATTTTTCTATGCCAAAATTTGTTAAGCAGAAAACATGTGATCTACGAAATATGATGTAATTAAAACTTTGATATAATTCTGCATCAAAATTTGATAACTCTACAGATCATATTTTGTTTTCACTCTCCTGAAAAGAAGACAAATTAGGCATATCAACTTTTGGCGAACAGTCACAGAGTTGTTTCTGAGCAGTTGTGGCAAACATTTGTCATATATTTATTGATAAATGTTTGCATTACATGACACAGACAACAACTAAAGGATTTCAATTTAAAAATGCTTTTTGTATATTTATTACATACAAAGCTAATGAGAAAAAAATACCCTTCAAAAAACATATTTATAGGCAGCTTCTAATTATTACAAAAAAAAAAAAGAGGAGGGAGGGAGAGGAGAGTATAAAGATGTGAGATTTTCTTTTACTTCGGTAAAAAAACCAGGGTGGCGACAGGAACTGGGAAAAAAAAGTTCCCTGACTTTTTCCTGATTAAGTTCACCAAATTTCCCTGATTTACGTTATCACTGATAATGGTTTCCTTTCTGTTATCTACTTGAAATCCATTGTGTGTTTGTATAAAAGGCAGTATTGTAAACACTTTAAGTTGTGTAAAGTTGTTGAACTAAAGATATATTTTTAAAAAATGCTACGTTTTTAACAAAATGGTTAAAAAAAAAAACATATACAAGTCAATTTTTTGGGGGGAAAAAAACTACAAAACAGTATATTAAATTTTTCTACATGGAAAGAATATAGAAAATTAAAAAAAAAAAAAAAACTTTACTTCCAGAAACAACTTAGCATAAGAATTTTAAGAAAGTATTAAAATCACTCTTAAAAACATATGTGTATTTATGGTAGAACTAAAAAGTAATTGCAATTATTTTGAACTTAATTTTCAAACAGCATAATAATTGTTGCAAGAATAACAAGTAATAGGGAAACAGTAGAAATAGTAATGTAGTTATTCTTACATAACTAATTGCATATTTATGCAAAAATATTTACTTAAGTACACAAGATAACTCTATTTCAAATGATTTCAGTATGTAATGAAAAAAATCTTAGATTGCTTTTGTAACAAACAACTTTGAAATGCAAGAAAAAAAAAGCAATTAGTTAATTTCAAAACATATAAAAGAAGAATACAACTTGGTTATAAAATAAAAGAATCATTTAAGTCTGAAGAAAAGAAAATCTTTATAATCTGCGGCGACAACAAATAGTATAACGGCAAAAAAACAAAGTTTTTTGATTGAAAGTTCAATTTTAGCAATTAAATTAAAAACACGAAGAAGTAATAACGTTTAAGCTTTTATCAGTATTAATTCAAAAACCAAAGATATCTTCTTGAAATCATGATTACAGTACAGTAATCACTTCGACGCAATGGAATAAAGGCAAAGAAGCTAAGGCGTTAATGAAGGCTTCCTCTTTGCCTGTATGGTTGTTTAGTTTACGTTGCATTGAAAGCGTGAAAGGAAATTTCAAGCTAGGTAAAATAAACAACCTAACAGACACATAAGCAATCTTAGGAAGTTCATCCTGTGGTTAATAAGTAAGACTCAATATTTTGACGTTGATTAAAAAAGATGCACAAATATGCGGCAGTGTATAATCACACCTCATTAATTTCACTTTTTTTTGAACAGATAATTGGCAGAAAATGCGTCGGGAATTAAGATACTTAATTTTGTAAAGCAAAAAAAAAAAAATTTTCCTTCATAAAATCAATTTTCCCTTATTTTTTGTTATTTTTTCGAAATTCCCTGATATTTCCCGACTTTTCCCTGATCTGTCGCCACCCTGAAAACGTTTTTTGGAATTGATTAGCTGACTTAAAAAGTAAAATTTTTGGGTGCAAAAGAAATTTCAATGGAAAGATTTGAAAATAAAACAAAGTTTTAAAAACCGCATGAATTAAAGATTTACTTAGAAGAAATAAAAGTTTTTATACCTTTATGAGACAAAGTGAAATATAACAGTTTTTTCTAATGAAATATTTTCTATTTGCTTGTTAAAGATATTATTGATCAAATAAATGAGTAAAATTAAAATAAAGAATTACTGAATTAATGAAAAGGAAATCAAACAATAAACAAATAAATATGTTAATGTATGAGAAAAGGTAAATGAAGGAATAAAATTGTGAAGTAAAAAAAATAAATAAATGAATGAATAAATAAGGGAATTATTTAAAGAAGGATTGTAATGGAAATAATTAATGAAGGAATATTTAAGTGATTTGATAAAGGATTGTATAAGTACATGAAAAAAACTATCTCACTAGTTTGCGGGGCCCATACGCTTTGCCCTGCATGCATTTGACTAACTGTACAAAGCATTTAAAACATAAACAAGCATAATATTAAGCAAATAAATACTGCACCAAATATTAGTAGGTATCAGGGCTGCACCGTCGTGCGCGCACCAGAGTCAAAAAGGTGCACATTGTAATATTTTCCAGAGAAGCATTTCTTAACTTTTTTTAATGAGTAGAAATCTTTTAAATAACCAATTGTTTCATGGAACCCCTATTTTTTTTGTAAGAGGTATAGTTTGAAGCAACATTCTTGAAATGTTTTATTTACAGTCAAAGTAAAATTTATTTTTGATAAAATTCTGTAATGTCAAAATGTAATTTCAAAAATTAACAAAAAATGAAATTTGGATACAATTTTTTAAACAAAATTTTGTAGACAAAAATGAAACTTTAAAATTAAGTTTAAGTTTTGAAAATTCAATATTTCGATTGATTTTTTAAGTTGTCTAAAAAGAAAGGAAAATAAAGAATGAGTGTTTCGTGGAACCCCTGGGCTCCGCAAAACGCTGGCCAAAACCAGAAATAATATTTCCCTTCATGAGGTTATAAATGTTATTTGTTATTCTTGCTGGCAAGAAATATGTATCCAGTGCCTCATTGCACCTAGAGGAAAAAAAAACAAAAAAAAAGGCTGTTTTACTTGTCCTTGGCGATAAATAAAGCAGTGCTAACCCATTTGGCCAAATTTGGCAGACCTGAGTGAGTTTGAAATTGGAAAATTTTGGCCGATGATACTTGAAGCTGAATCTTTTTTTTTTAACATTTCGAAAAACTTTTCTTTTTTTTACACACCCGTCATTTTTTTACATTTTAGTCGCTTTTTTGCTGGAATAGTAGCCGTTTTTTCACAAAATAGTCGTTTTCGTCCTCATTTAGGTGAAAGTAGTCGTCATAGTCTGCATCTCTTTAAAATAGTAGCAATAGTCACTTCTTTAGTTGCCAGAGGCAGTCCTGCTTATCTATGAGGGTAGATCAAATATAAACCGGAATTTGACCCTAACGCTGTTGTTAGTAATAACAGGGTTGCCACTGAGTTATGGTCCTAAAAATAGCCGTTTTAGTAGCATCTTAAAGGCAAAATAGTCGCCAAATGAGAAAAATTGTATCTAAAATAATCATCTATTACTTTTTAATGGAATTAATATTAAATCATGCTACATATACTTTGATGAATAAACATCCTCAACTGCATGGTATATAAACGGGATCACCTGGACAAGCAGATTTCTCTCCATTAACGCACAAATGGTGTTTCCGACATGGTTTCATACCAACCTAATTTCAATGATAAAAATGTAAAAGTTGTGCATATTTGGAGATATTTATAAAACACTGAAAACATTACAGCCAGTAATTGTTTGAAATGTCTCAAAACATAAAAGTTAAAAAAATGTTTGTTTTTCTTTCAAGCACTAATCAGTCACTTTTTTGTCTTAAATACAAATACAAATACGACGACCAGCAACAGGCTCTGGGCCCAGCTAGACTGGTCCTAGTCAATTTACAATCCCCAGTGAAGATCAATGGCCCTCTTAAAACTGTCTACTCCTTTGCTCAATACCACCTCTTCCGGTAAGCTGTTCCAAGGTTCCACTACCCTGCTAAAATAATAATTTTTCCTAATATCCATGTTAGCCTGAGATTTAAATAGCTTAAAACAATGACCCCTTGTCCTGTTTTCAGTGCTAAACTTTAGCCCCGTAACATCTTTCATTTTAATAAATTTAAACAGCTGAATCATGTCCCCTCGGTCTCTTCTTTGCTCAAGACTGTACATTTTTAGCCTTCTAAGCCTGGAATCATAATCTAAGTGGGAAAGTCCACTTATTAGCCTTGTAGCCCGCCTTTGAACCCTTTCCAATACATTAATGTCTTTCTTAAGATAAGGAGACCAAAACTGAACAGCATACTCCAAATGGGGTTGTCGCGTAGTTGCGTGGGGAAGGCCGGGGAACAGGCTAGGAAAATCATTCGAAAAAGTAGAAGTGAATTTGATTTGCACCGAGTAAATGACAAAGAAATTATACACCTCATTAAACATGAATGACCATAGAGGAATTAGGGTACTCCTTTACAGAGTTGGAAAAAGACGATGTAAACTTGTGTTCGGCACGTGAATCCGTATAGTGGTGAGCGTTTAAATAAACAAAAGACATTTCAGCATAAGTCCAAGAACGGTGAATTCACCCCGCGACAAAGTGAATTCACTACTAGATTGATTTGACAGCTCGATCAAACGTTCTTATTGTTATGGGAGAACTCTAACTCCGAAATGATATGAATATACATTACGAGAGCACATGATAAAAATGGAGAAGTTGGCATTACAAACATGAACTGAGACCGAAATATTTTACGAAGGGTACTCACGTACATCTGAAGTTGTCATGCCGGGTAACGGAAGGCTGAAAGTCCAAACGAAGAATAATCCATGAGAGTTCGTGAACATATCCGATTTATTGTCCCACTTTTTCACATTACAAACGGGAAGCAAGGTCAACACAAACGCACAAAACTGTGGCAGAACAGACATGTGGTCACAGCATATTAAATCATCGTGGCACTGCAGTAAAACATAATGCGAAGCAATCACTCATCAAATACAGGCACACCGAACTAAATGACCGCTTAGGAGCCATACTCGGCCGAACGAATCGGGCCAAGAACCCTTCGCTCTTCAACACGGCGTTCCGATGCAAGCAAAAAATATGATCTCTCTTTAAAAAACGTTGCGTGGCCTTTTTATCAACATTTCATGGAAGCTTCTAGAAGAAAAATTACATCATCCAAATAACCGACTCGAAGCGGTTCCCTGTCCAATACAAATCATTTCAAAACCAAAACTTTCTTGCGGTTGGCTAAAAGTTCAGTGACCTCAGAAATGCGAATCAATGACGTCATCATAAACTTTCCAGCACGCGCAGAGAAAGGATTCAGCAAACGGCTCTCGATCGGCGCCGGAAATCGAAACAAAAAGAAACTGAATGAATGTGGATTACATCACATTTCCCCCCTTTGACAAAGTTTTGAAAAAAAAAAATTCCGGGCAGCCAAAAAAAAATGTCAAGTACAACCAGTACAAATAGACACAGGCACACAGCAGACGCTGTAAAGTTGCCTTTGAGAGCAGGTATGAAAAAAAAATTTTTGCCTGAAGATGGAGATCAAAAAAAAATTAATGTGCATCAGAGTCATCATAACCCAAAATGTTCAAATTCTAAAAAAATGTGCCACACAAAAGGGACAATCATTGGGAAAACAACTATTTACAAAGGCTCAGATTTTCAAAAATTTTGCAACATGGCAAAAACAGCCTCAAACTTCACTAATTCCAATTGAGCCTGAAAACTTCCCAAGAGAGGATCAGTAAACCAAACTCTTCTAATTTTAAAGTTGCCACAAATTTTCTTTTTAAATCAAATATGTACAATGGCATCAAGCATGGCCAACCATACAAATTTTCAAAATGCCATACAAACAAACAGAGAGCAACATGGCCAAACAATTTCAAAGTGTAAAAAAAAAAAAAATCGTTTACAAAGGTTCCACGAAAAGGCCAGAAAAAATTTTGCAAAGGCTCTCAATTGTATCCAAATAAAAAAAATTTCACTTTCATTCCTCTTCATATGTACAAGGATACACAACATTTTTCAAACCAACAAAAATTTGATGCATTAAATTTTTGACATGTCATTTCACAATATCAAATTCAAAACTTATTTCCAAAAAAAAAAACCTTGCTTCCATTTCAAAAATTTTCTTGAATTATATCAAAATATTTACACATCATGCAATCAAAATAATTCAAATGCAATTCACTTTATACATACAGTGTTTCAGCTAACACAGAACATGGGTGCATCAAACTTTGAATCAAAATCAAAAAAAAAATTTACCTCTGTGAAATGCACAAAACTTATCATTCCAGTCAAAACAAAATATACAAAATGGCCATATTTCAATTCTTCAATATTTACAACCACTAGTGGATCTCAAACTCAAAATGTGTGTACACACTGCATCAACAGCCTTACTTCAACCAAAAGAAAAAAAACATTTACACCATTAACTCTGATCAGAGATGTTAACTATTCAAGTATATCAAAAAAAAAAATTTGCATGCTCTAAATTTACTTCAAAAAAAAAACATGGAATTTCACAAACAAACAAAGCAAATGTACATGTGTACACAGAATGCCCCTCATTCAAATCATTCATTTCAAGTTGTCACACATCATTCAATTGGTACTCAAGGAAGGTTACAATTTTGAATGAGGTACGAAGGAAGATTTTTTCTTCACTTCACAAATCAATTTTGTACAAAAAAAAAAGTTTTCCAAATCTGTGAAATTTTGAGGTCGAAATAAAAAAAGGCATCAGATCTGAACAAATTTAGATAGCCAAAAATGTACCTCTACAACACCAAAATGGGGAAAAAGGAAGGAAAGCAACATCATTAGGTAGGTGCACCAATTTCAACAGGGCTCAACCCAACCAAGAAGTACCATCAAATGAACCTTTCACATTCAGCAAATCATTTCAACCAGTCAACCTGCAAAAAGGGCAAACAAAAGTGACAATACACAAGTCAAATATTTACATCAATGCATCAAGAACAGCATATACAGCACTTGAAATCAATTCAATCACTCGTTATATATATAACCCCACATGGCTGTCAAATTTCATAATACTCCATACACTATCCTGACACAAGAAACAAAAATCAAAAACAAATGAAATTTTTTAATGAAAAACAAATGATCAAAAATGAAACAAAAAAAATTTCTTTGTCAAAAAAAACAAATCAGAAGACGTTGGTGAAAGCTGCACAAAGCAGAAAGAACAATTCTTGAGATGCGGGGACTAGTGCCGGTTCCAATGAAAAAAAGGGGACTCACAAAATTAAAAGAAAATGTACGGCCGCGATGGACAAGCAGAGCTTTCAAGAAAACCAAAACCAAACACAACTGCATGCACAATCGAAAACTGCACTTGCATTGACAATTTTGACCTCTCGAGACGATTCTGAGGCTGCACAGCAGTCCAACCATGCATGACGAAATGACCAGAAATGATCTCATCCAGCCCGCATACTATTTGCATCACAAGAAGAGGTACTCTTTGTACTGAAAGCAACAAACTAACTTCTGAAAAAAATTTAATATGGGACAAAACAACTTTCAAAATCAAAAGGAAAAAAAATTTTGTGTTTTTCAAAAAAAACACCTTGATACTTTTTTTTCTTTGTTAAAAGAAAACAAACTGAAACAAAAAAGATATTTTCCCTAACCAATATTTGTTTGTGTAAAGAGTTATCCTAACCATGAATTACATAAAAAAAAAAATTTTACAATTTCAACAAGCAGCCAAAATGAATTTTCCGCCACAGCATAGGTCAACTTATCATGCACATGGAACTCCAAACCTACCAAGAAAGTACTGCAATGCAAAAGAATAAATTTTGACAAAAAAATTTTTACAAATACTTGACCGTGAGAGTAAATTGAAGGAAGTTCCCGAAGAACAAAAATTTTACTTGAATTTTTCAGGAGACCAGTCCAAATTTTCTTCATTTTTTTTTTTTTTTTGTCAATCTTGAATTTTGAATTTAAAAGTTCTTGCTGAAAAAGAAAAAAAGTTCGTGAGAGTGTTACACCAAAAGAATGTCGTCAGCTACCACATGAGGACGTCAACAGGCATGGCACAACATCAGGTGACAGGAGGACACCAAAGGCTCATCAGCAGCTGGTTCAGACACGGTCAAACAGATCATTGGGAGCAGGCGATCACATCTGAAGGGCAGGTCAGCCAAAACATCAGGCAGGCAGCAGATCTCATCAAGGCAGTAGCACGCATGGACACAAGAAGAGGCACTAACGGCGGTTTCTTAACAGATAAGGACATCTCATGTCTGGATCAGGAATTGAAGCTCGAGGGCTGGGAGGCACTGGAGCATCACCACAGGGACTGGCATCTCGGGAAAGGCAAGCAGAGGGCACAGCATCAGCATTCGGACTCTGATGGGGCGACAGAACAGGCGGCTCAGCATCCAGTCGATCGACACTCACTTCAGGTGAAGGTGGTCGCAACACGGGTATGTCAACAGGCTCATCAGGAACAGGGAGTTGATACGGTTGAGGCGAATCAGGACGCTGAACAACATCATCGTTTGGCAACTGATTTTCTTGAAGATAAGGAAGACGTTTCTGGACCTTGATCAATCGGTTGATGTGTATCTTTTTCAGAGGTGCCGCTTTATTATTCAGTTCTTGAATGAGCACAAGAACAGGAGATACAATACTTTACAAAAGAATGGTCCACTAAAGGATGGACGAAACTTATTTTTCGACTTAAGATACAGCCAGTCGCCAGCGTTGATCTTTCGAGATTTACAATTGGAATTTTGGGTCTCATTTTGTGCCAACTTCTTACTTACAGAATTCTGGTAAACCTCCCGATAAACAAATTGCAATTGCTCTAAAAGTTTGTGCAATTCAAAAGCCGAATCCAAAGATGGATTAATATTAAAATTAACAATGTCTGTAATTAATGATAATTCTCGACCGAAATGAACTAAATTAGGAGAGAATTCAGTAGTTGAATGTGTGGACGCGTTATAACAGGCTTTATGAACATCAACAGCATAATCAAAATCAAGACCTGATGCTAGCAAAGCTTTAATCGAAGTTTTAATGGATAGGTTCACTCTCTCACTCAGAGTGTTAGCTTGGGCATTAGCCGACGTAGTGTGCCTTAACTGAATATTAAAAAGCTGATTAAATTTAGCAAATAGTTCACAATTGAACTGACGACCAAGATCTGTCAAAACTAATTCAGGTCTACCAAACAAAGTGACGTATTTAAAGAAAGACTTAGCAACTGACACAGCAGTTATATTATTCAAAATATACAACTCTAAGTGTCTCGAAAAGGCATCAATGACAGTTAAGATATATTTGTTATTGCCGAGAGGTCCAACGATGTCGATTGTCACTAGTTGATTGCATTTAACAGGTGAAAAGGTTTCCTGAAAGGGTGCTTTGTTTATACGATGAGGCTTTGCCTGAATGCACTTGGTACAACTAGCACAGTAATTTAAGCAGTCAACATACATTCTCTCCCAATAAACATTTTTAGTTAGAAATGCATAAGTCTTATTTATGCCAAGATGTGAATGATGAGCAATACTTAAAACTTTAGCTTTTAAAGAATCAGGAATGACAATTTTCAAATTTTCCTGATCATCATTAGATGAATTACTTTTGCACATCATTAAAACCAAAGTTTCAGGATGGATACAAAATTTGTTATGTTTCTCAAGAGCAACTCTATTAAGAATATTATTATAAATGACAGATAATTTAGGATCTTTTAATTGCTCTTTTAAAATTGTCGATTGAGTTACTTGCAACAAAGGATCTTTCTCCTTTTCTCCAACATCAATTAAACTCAACACATTAACACAATGTTGTAAAAGTGTACCAGAATTCTGTACATTATCAACAAAATTAACATTTTGATCAGAACCATCAGTGTTTACACAATTCCCAGTATTATCCTCATACACTTCAACAATTTCCGGTAAAACTTCCCCCTTATCGAAAGTTGTGTCAACCACAGGGTTAATTCGATTATCACGTAACAAAGAAGGATCTGATACTACATCAACTTGATGATTTGTAAGGTCTGTGCGAGAGAGCATGTCAGCAAATAAATTTTTTTCACCAGCCAAATGTAAGAAGGAATAATTGTATTCAGATAAAGTCATTAGCCACCGAGTAGTTAAAGATGCAGGAGACGAGTTCTTACTGTAAAATTTCAGACTTTTGGCATCACATAATAAAAAGATGTGGCGATTAAATATGTATGACTTGAATGCTTCAAGAGTCTTCACAATTGCCATCAATTCTAGCTTTATAGCAGGATACCTTGTTTCAGCTGGAGAAAGCAATTTCAAAAAGAAAGAAATTGGGATAAACAGACCATCCCTCTTTTGCAAGAGCACACCACTTATTGCCAGTCCACTTGCATCTGTGTTCACATAGAATTTCTCATTCCAATTCGGTTGAACAATATATGGATTCTTGAAAAACACTTCTTGCAATTTTTGAAAACATTCATTTACTTCATCTGTCCATTTAAAAACTGCTTTAGGATGGGTCAACTGATTCAGTGGATGAATCAAATCAGAAAATTTGTATATGAGTGTTCTGTAATATGAGCAAATACCAATGAAACGCTTCAGCTGCTTCTTTGTTTTTGGAGGAGGAAAGGAAGTAATTTTCACAATATTTGACGAGATTGGCAAGACTTTATGTTGAGAAATCTGGAATCCCAGATAATCTATTTTGTCCATGAAAAAATGACATTTTTTTGGTGACAGAGTCAAGTTAAAGTCTTTAAGGACTGAAAACAGTTTCTGAAGCTTAACCTTCATCTCATCAAAGGTTCTGGAAGCTACAATCAAATCATCTTGATAACTAAAGATTCCATCCATGTTTGTTTGTTCACAAACAGTGTCAGAATAATGTTGTTGTATGCTCGCTCCACTGGCCACGCCAAAAGGAATTCTGTGAAAAGCGTAAGTACCCCAAGGTGTTGTGAAGGAGAATTTGTCTCGGTACTCTTCTGGTAAATCAATTTGATGATAGGCAGCATGTAAGTCCAAAGTTGAAAAATATTTGTATTCTGACAAAGAGTTGATCAGGGAATGGATCTTCGGAAGCGGGTAAGATGAATGAACAATTATGGCATTTAAAAGTCTTAAGTCTAAGGCCAATCTGTACTTTTGTACGCCTGATCCGTCATTTTTTTTCTTCACCAGGAGACAGGGGCAACCGTAGTTAGATAAATTCCTAGAAATCACGTCAGCCTCTTGTAATTGATTCAATTGATTTTTAGCTTCTTCTTGAAGACTCTGAGGTATGGGGAAAGGAAGCGCCTTAATTGGATAATCATGAGTGAATTGAAAATCAACTCTGATTCTGTCTGAATGACCGAGAGAGTTCAAAGAACTTGAAAAACACTGTGTATTTTCTTTCAACAATTTTTGCATGTCAGACAGTTGATTATCCTTTAAATGAGCCAAATTAAAATTTTCCAAGTTAAATTCTTTTTCCCTGAGTTGCACAACTTCATTAGACGCCTGAATAAAGTTCAGTGAATGCTCATTATTTTTATTCTCAATCTCCTGAATATGGTCAATTTGACTCAAATGCCCCAAAGTCATGTTTTTATTGAGATGAACTTTTTGAGAAGAATGGTTCTCAACGTATAAATAAAAAGAATTTTTCTTGCACAGCTGCCCATTCGGATCCTCATCAATAGAAATTATCGACTCTTCAATTTTAACTGAATTAACCGAATCACAAATTGTAAACAAAAAATGTGATTTGTTGTCTAACTTCCCATGAGCAAAAACTTTAATGAGAGCAGTTTGTTTTGGTTCAACAAACTGTTTAGAAAAAACCTGAACTCTATTCATTGCTTCCAAACTGGGAGATGTGTAAGCACTACAATTATTACACAAGTTCACATTGTTGTCAAGTTCATGAGGGCTCCTCAACAAAGGAAATTTGTTACCGTCATAAAATAATACATTCTCTTTAGGTAGAATATACATGTTATGTTTAGTTAAGAAATCATAACCAAGAATTCCCACAAATGGAGAATTATCTCTAATGTTCATCGTGTAGAAAGAATGACGAAAGAAATTACTTTGAATTTTAAATGAGAATTCTACACATGAAATAAAATCTACACTGGAATTCACAGTGGATACAGTTATTCGTCTTCCTAAATTTTTGATTTTGACAATTTGTTTAATTTTCTGGACAACATCATCACTCAAAATGCTAAGACTAGCTCCAGAATCAATTAAAAAAGGAAAAAACAAATTAGAAATTTGAACTTTGACTAATGGCAACTTATTTGACAAGTCCTCATGATGTGAATTTTGTAATCTTACATTTACCAGAGCTGCAGGAATAAATTCCTGAGCTTCAACCGACAATGATGACCTATTTTTCACAGGAGAAGTTTGAGTTGCAAGAGTTTTGCCAATTTTAATGACACCGGTGGATTTTTGAACAGGTCTCGAGTAAGTATGACCACTAGAGCGAGTCAGATCTGACACATTACCACCACGAGTAGAATTATTTTGGCCAGAAGGATTTACATTATGAAAATTTGGCACCGAGTTATTGAAAATAGGTGGTTGTGGTACAAAAGGAATATTATGAGGTGTAAAAGACATATTATTTTGAGAAAAATTATGAAAACCAGGTGGAGGAGGTACAGGAAAATCAACACCACAATTATGATACAAATCATTAGAGTTCATGTTAGCATTTTGTGTGGCATTTATGACATTGCTTTGATTTACAGTACACAAGGAACTCATGTCCTTTGCATCATGTACCGTACGAACATTTGAATTACCACCTGGACAAGAATTAACAACATTTTTGTCTTTGTTTGGACAGAAATTATAATTGTAATTAGGCAAAAACTCTGCAGTATGGTGAACTGGCTGTGGAAAGTGAAATCTGGGCTCTGGGTTTTGTACCAACAGACTTCTATTTTGAATTTGATAATCAGAGGTTACCACTGGTGCACAATTTTGAAAAGAAAAAATTTTTTCTGATGCCTGTGGGTCAGATTCATTGTTTGAATACACAAAAGATGTTTGGGAAGCATTAACACACTTAATGGGAGAATACTGTGTACCCATATCATTGTATTGAATTTTATCTTTTATAATTCTCGAAAAACTCAGACAGTTCACCTGATGATTTCTGAACCTATTATTAAACCTCTGATTTTGACGATAATTATCATTTCTGAAATTATATCTAATGGCTCTAGAATTCGATTGATTATCAGTATTAGAAAAATTTCCCGACACAGGTCTTTCAAAATAATCAGAACAGCCCAAGGGCTCAAAATTTGAATTATGAGATTGGCTGAAAAAATTGTTTCGACCACGAGAAATATTAGACCTAAGTCGTCGATTTTGAAATCGAGCACTGTTGTTCATTTGTTTTAAATACACAAAACATCTTTCTTGCACATGACCAGCTTTACCACAAAATCTGCACAACAGTTTTCTGAATTGACGGTTTTGAGGAAATTGTCTTGAAGACACCTCACATTGTTTAGATTCACACGCAGAATTACTAGGAATAGTGTCCAAATGCTCCTGAGAAGCAAACAATTTTTGTTTTGGATAACCATCATTTTGTCTAGCTTTAGACTGAACACCCCTTTTATTTTGATCCAGTTGCAATTCTAGCGAAACAATTTTTTCCTGTAGTGCCAAAACATGTTCATCAGAAAATTGAGGATTCTCATAGGATTTAACATCATCTTTCAATTTTTGCAATTCCTCAATTTTTTTTACAGCCAAGTCAAATGACTTGATGTCAAGTTCTAAAATTTTGACTCTAAAGTCTGACGGAATGGTAGACAACAATTTTTGGTACATTATTTCATTTTGAAATTCAGGATTCTTAATTTTGAAAACACTAGTGGTAATTAATTTTATTCTATGAGCCAAATTCAAAATTGACTCTGATTGTTCCATGTTAATGGAGTGAAAGTCCTTCATAGAATAAGTATTAACCACCGGCTTAAAAAATGATAACAATGCATCAGTTACTTTTGTAACCGAGTCAGAATACCTTAAATCTGGTGTCTCTAAAATATATTTAAGTGCTGCTCCTGACAATTTACTTTTAATGTACAAGACACCTTTTTTTTCAGACCACGAATTAACACTAATTATATCTTTAACCTGCTCTACAAAATATTGTGTTTCAGTGGGATCTCCACTAAAATTAGCAACATTGAGCATGAATGGGGATCTGCCAGAACTGAAAGTTCTACAAGATGCAGCATTTTGAGGGGTTTGTGTCACACTAGCATTATCAACAGTGTTGGACACGGCTGACAAAGTTGGGTCAACCTGACGGGTTTTTCTTTTAGCAGGCATGGTCAAAGAAAAATTAATGCACAACCCTAAATTTCATTCGACTTAGAATGGCAAAAATTTCAACAAGAAACAATTTTTCAACAGTAGATGTACAAGCAAACAATTTCCACTGAGCGTTAGAGTTCATTCCCATAATATCAAGTTTGAAATGTCTCAAAACATAAAAGTTAAAAAAATGTTTGTTTTTCTTTCAAGCACTAATCAGTCACTTTTTTGTCTTAAATACAAATACAAATACGACGACCAGCAACAGGCTCTGGGCCCAGCTAGACTGGTCCTAGTCAATTTACAATCCCCAGTGAAGATCAATGGCCCTCTTAAAACTGTCTACTCCTTTGCTCAATACCACCTCTTCCGGTAAGCTGTTCCAAGGTTCCACTACCCTGCTAAAATAATAATTTTTCCTAATATCCATGTTAGCCTGAGATTTAAATAGCTTAAAACAATGACCCCTTGTCCTGTTTTCAGTGCTAAACTTTAGCCCCGTAACATCTTTCGTTTTAATAAATTTAAACAGCTGAATCATGTCCCCTCGGTCTCTTCTTTGCTCAAGACTGTACATTTTTAGCCTTCTAAGCCTGGAATCATAATCTAAGTGGGAAAGTCCACTTATTAGCCTTGTAGCCAGCCTTTGAACCCTTTCCAATACATTAATGTCTTTCTTAAGATAAGGAGACCAAAACTGAACAGCATACTCCAAATGGGGTTGTCGCGTAGTTGCGTGGGGAAGGCCGGGGAACAGGCTAGGAAAATCATTCGAAAAAGTAGAAGTGAATTTGATTTGCACCGAGTAAATGACAAAGAAATTATACACCTCATTAAACATGAATGACCATAGAGGAATTAGGGTACTCCTTTACAGAGTTGGAAAAAGACGATGTAAACTTGTGTTCGGCACGTGAATCCGTATAGTGGTGAGCGTTTAAATAAACAAAAGACATTTCAGCATAAGTCCAAGAACGGTGAATTCACCCCGCGACAAAGTGAATTCACTACTAGATTGATTTGACAGCTCGATCAAACGTTCTTATTGTTATGGGAGAACTCTAACTCCGAAATGATATGAATATACATTACGAGAGCACATGATAAAAATGGAGAAGTTGGCATTACAAACATGAACTGAGACCGAAATATTTTACGAAGGGTACTCACGTACATCTGAAGTTGTCATGCCGGGTAACGGAAGGCTGAAAGTCCAAACGAAGAATAATCCATGAGAGTTCGTGAACATATCCGATTTATTGTCCCACTTTTTCACATTACAAACGGGAAGCAAGGTCAACACAAACGCACAAAACTGTGGCAGAACAGACATGTGGTCACAGCATATTAAATCATCGTGGCACTGCAGTAAAACATAATGCGAAGCAATCACTCATCAAATACAGGCACACCGAACTAAATGACCGCTTAGGAGCCATACTCGGCCGAACGAATCGGGCCAAGAACCCTTCGCTCTTCAACACGGCGTTCCGATGCAAGCAAAAAATATGATCTCTCTTTAAAAAACGTTGCGTGGCCTTTTTATCAACATTTCATGGAAGCTTCTAGAAGAAAAATTACATCATCCAAATAACCGACTCGAAGCGGTTCCCTGTCCAATACAAATCATTTCAAAACCAAAACTTTCTTGCGGTTGGCTAAAAGTTCAGTGACCTCAGAAATGCGAATCAATGACGTCATCATAAACTTTCCAGCACGCGCAGAGAAAGGATTCAGCAAACGGCTCTCGATCGGCGCCGGAAATCGAAACAAAAAGAAACTGAATGAATGTGGATTACACCACAGGGGTCTTACCAAACTTCTATATAAGGGCAGAAGAACTTCTTTAGATTTATTTGAAATAGATCTATTGATAAACCCAAGCATCTTATTGGCTTTGTTGCTAGCAATGCTGCACTGTTGGCTAAACTTTAAATCCTGACTTATTAGGACCCCCAGATCAGTAACTTTGTCTGCCTGACTAATGACTGAACCTTGCAAATAATAACTTGTACACTTATTTCCATGCCCTAAATGTAGCACTTGACATTTCCCAACATTAACAGCCATACCCCATTTATCAGCCCACTCCGTAATATGATCTAGATCCTCTTGCAGCTGATTTGCTTGTTCTTCATTTTCTACAGTCCCCATAACTTTGACATCATCAGCAAAACAGTTCATGTTCCCAGAAATATTTTTGTGAATATCGTTCATAAAGACAATGAACAAAACAGGCCCTAACACTGATCCTTGAGGAACCCCGCTTAAGACCTCACTCCAATTAGAATAATTTCCCCTTACAACTACTCTTTGACGTAACTTATCATCCCCACTACTTTGTATAGGGTCTGGTGGGGTAAAGTGGTCATAAAATCGCAGGTTTTCAACTTAGAGGTGGATAATAAATACAAGAAATTCTTTAAACACTTGAACTTTTTTTATTCTTATTTTACACTGCATTATTCAAGAACACGGTGCATTGAATTTCAGGAAAAAAAATATTGATTTAAGAAGTTTTATAACATTTTCTTTTCCCTTTGTATTTATGACCACTTTACCTCATGGGGTGGGGGAAAACCTCAACCCCATGTGGTCACAGCATGGGGTAAAGTGGTCATAGTTAAAAATAGATGCAAAACTGTTACAAATAACCCTAATTTTTGTATATTTAGGTTATTTTTATAGTTGCAAGTATATATACGAGTATATGCGGGTATACACGAGTATAAATTATGTGTCATGTAGACATGAGTAAACATGTTCATATATGAATAGGTAAAAGTATACATCAGATACATGCATGCACGTGCCTACTTAAGTACATATATGTACACACGAGTATATGAGCATGTATACTTGATTACCTACAGGAGTGAATACGTGGTCTACACTAGTATATACGTGTCACATGTATATGCGAGTATATACGTATATAAACGAACATCATATGCGTGTTTTCACGTATCTCGAGTATATACGTGCATACCTGAGTATATACATCTATAGTCGACACATATATAAGTGTGCATACATATTTATACGAGTATACACGAGTTAATTCGTGGATATATCCAGTGCGTGTTTGTACGTGTCTACTCACGTATGTATATATATGGAAGCACGAGTATATACATATGTTTACGTGTAAACACGATTATATACCTGTTAGATGTAAATACGTGCATTTACGTGTATACACCAGCACATATATATATATATATATATAAGTGTTTAAAAATTTCCATACAAATCTCTCTGAATCTTAAGCTAGAGTATGTTTTTTCACAATGCAAATTTATAAGCAAAATTCATACTTTTTATTTGAACATTGTAAAAACTAAGTTTTTGAAATGAAAAACATTCAAAATATGAAAAAGAACAACACAAAAAGCATTATATAGTACAAAATCTTTGGATTTAACTACGATAATGTTTTTGTATCAAATTAGAATTCCCTTTATCTTGATCT
>NC_072733.1:203374890-203545210 GCF_026930045.1 Uloborus diversus | reverse complement strand
CCCATGGGTTTTTTCAAAATATTGACGGATCTTCTTTTTGAAATGGGTCAGAAAACGACGAGACAGAGAAATAACACGCCACAAAAGTCATCGTACACTTAAATATTTTCGAATAAATTCATGATTAAAGTTATCATATGCCGTTTTATTAATATTTTTGCATTGTGTTGACCCTTATAAGTCATTTGGCTTTAATTCTTTGTTTATTTATTCCTTAATATTGTGCTTATTACTGTAAAATGGCTGGTATTCGTAAAAAACCGCAAACACCATTTAAAATTTGAATTTTTTTTCCCGCAATAGTGGTAAATTGGTTTGAAATGTCTCTAAATTAGTTATTTTATTTGTTTGTATAGTAGAGTGCTTGATAAAATGCTTTAAAGAAAGGAATCGGAAACATCACCCAAGATCGTCTAAAACTGCGAACATCCGAAGTCCCATTTCCTTATGATCGGCAATAGCGATTGCTTTTTAAAGTTTCAATTTCGAAAAATGAGTGTCATCGTATTTCTTTTTTCCCAAACAACACCAAAGATCGTCTAAAATGCACATTTAAGACAACAAATTTGGAAGATGTCCGGGGGAGAAGCCTCCGGACCCTTCTACTTCTGATTTAAGGTTACGTTCATATTGCCAATTAAAATAGAAGCTGAAAACATTACCCACCAAAAACATTCTAAAAAAAACTAGCCAAGTCTCGATGGAGCTGCTTGTTTATCTCTAAAAAGTAATGAAATCTATACAAAGTCATGACAAGTTTAAGGTTCCTTACTGCGATTTCTTTCTTATTATAGTTAATGTTATGTGACTTGGCCGTTAAACGTTCTTTATACGTTAGTGGGTACAAGTCAATTTTGTTTACACGTTTTCCAATTGGCAATTTTCCATCGTCAATGGGTAGCGGTTCTGGTGACAGATTGGTGCAATGGTGTCATGGAGCACCTGGTTTTGTACCGTCGTGTACCCTTTAACGGCCAAGTCACACAACATTAACTATAATAAGAAAGAAATCGCAGTAAGGAACCTTAGACTTGTCATGACTTTGTCTAGATTTCATTACTTTTTAGAGGTAAACAAGCAGCTCCATCGAGACTTGGCTAGTTTTTTACAGAATGTTTTTGATAGGATTTCACTTCTTTTTGTAGAAACATTTAATTTGTGTAATGTTCGAGTAGACTAAAGTTAGGCTAGATTAAATTAGAAGATGTGTCCCACTACGCTGGACTTTTGCAATGACAGTCGATTTTTTAATGTACCAACAGTAGAAGGGGGCATTACCATATCTCTAATACAGCTGAGACCAGCTGAGGGTTCTTCATTAGATACTTCAGACTTTCGTTTTTTGACATCAAATCATCAAATCCCACCAAGTTGAATATTTTTTGTAAAGGCGGTATGTCGATCTCTAATAGTTTGGTTGGGCTCTTGTGTTTTCTAATCAGGGTCACTCCAGATCTTCGATTAGCCTAGTTTTTATAGTTTTCCCTTTATGTAGTCATCAAACCCCTAACTCTGTACCAAATTTCACCTCTCTGAGTTTATGGGAAGTACTACTATTTTGATGATCACATGAGTGAGTGAGTGTCATAAATGCGAAACTTTGCTTTCGCTTAACTTCCGAACTAAATGACCTACAGACTTGAAATTTCGGATTTTAAGTATGTGATTATAGCTTACTGGATGACGAAAATTTCTGCGTTCTGGTCTCATCAGAAGGTTCTCAAATAGGGGCCTGAAAATGCGGCGAAATGGTTCCAGTAAAGGATGGTACGGCAGTGTTTGCTTCGCGCTCGAGGCGGGGCACTGCCGTGCCCCCCGATTTTCTCTCTGTATTCAAGATACGTTTGAAATAATTAAAAGACCGCCAAAAGACACCCCTTTTACTTTATGGAACCTCGTAACTCGTGACGCGACGGCCCTGCAGTTTAAAAACTTGGGAACCATTTTTGCTTAAAATATTTCTGGATAACCCACGTCTACATCCTTTATTATGAACTAGTGGCACCCGCACGGCTTTGCCCGTAGTAGAAAATTAAAAAGTCGTTTGGTTCGCCTGTATATTTACAAATAATGTATGATGAATTTCTCGCCAATTGGCTTACCCATGCTACGGTTCCATGTTATGATAACTTGGTAATTTACTCGTCCATCTAATGATAATTTTGCTCGGGAAAATGTTCTTAAAATTGGAATAGAAAAAGAACAAAATCGCATTTTCGAAAAATCGCTTCGAGGTGCACACCCCCATGCTACAAACTAATTTTGTGCCAAATTTCATAAAAATCGGCCCAACGGTCTAGACGCTATGCGCGTCACAGAGATCCAGACATCCTGACAGAGAGAGATCCAGACAGAGAGACTTTCAGCTTTATTATTAGTAGTAAAGAAGTAGGATTTAAAAAAATTGTTTTTGCAGTTGTTAATTGTAAAATGGATTTTTTTTTCTTTTTTTTTTGGGGGGGGGGGGGGGGGGCTCCATAATTCTAGATTTTTTAAATGCTCCCTCCAGAAAGTGAGGGTTGATTAGCTGCAACTGTGTTCAGTGCCCGGGTAATAAGAGCGCGTGTAAAGAATTAGTCACGGTGCTACGGTTGCAACGCGCTCTTCTCGCTTTGTTTTCGTTTTGAGTGAAAATTGTAAAAGATCCGCCTTAATTATAGAAGCAAGAAGCCCCCTCTTGAAACTATTTCAGACTAGGGCTTTCCAGACGAAAACAATGCAAAAATATTTCTCTAATTATTATATCAATAGCCGTTCGTCTCGCTGTTCCGAGTTCGACTACCGTTTATTTTTAACTACCTCCTGCAGCTTCGTAATGAGATGCATTTATTCCTATTTTTGAAAACCAGATTCTTCAGCTCCAATTTCCCCTTTTACTTGTTCTCCTCTATCTAAAGGGTGCGCGAATGGATTCGGACTGTTTTTGAAATTTAACGGCAAAGGAATTTAAAGTTTTAATTGGAGGAATTTTCCAAGTTGCCGAATGAAACTCCGAATCGAAAAAAAGAAAAAAAAAAAAACAGTAAAAAAAAAGAAAATTAATTTGAATTCTGAAATTTTGAATTCAAATTATGTTTTTCGCAATCACGAACTGAGACAGGACCCTACTCATTGGAGTTATTGTTTCTAGAAACGGCTCCTGTCCCCCCACCCCCAGTGGCGGATACAGCCGGCGGGCAACCGGGCATTTGCCCGGTGGGCCGGTCATGCTTTGGGTCGATCAACTAACAGCAAAATGTAAATTTTGCGCGCATGTGTTTAGAATAACGCAAATTCGCAAAACACAGCCTCAGCTTCTCTTTACGCATGGGCTAAAGCTTGCGGGTGGAGGGAGGCAGGGCCGTCACCAAGAGGGGGGAGGGGGAATTTCTAAAATGGGGCTGTCCAGGGCCTGATTATCACACAGGCTGCCTAGGCCTGGGGCCCCATGTTCCTATGGGGCTCCACATTTTTCAAAGAATTATGCATAGCTTTGCAACGATATGAAAAATACATGTAGTTAAAAAATAAAAATATGACTTATTACTTGGAAAAAAACTTCTTTAAATAGGAATTTTTAATCATTCTGCCAATAACGAATTTCCTTGGCCACGATTATGACGGAGCCCAAAGGGGATTCATAAATGCACATAAGTGATTTATACATAGTTGTGTGATTAGACAAAAAGGTTTCCAAAAGTGCATTCGTGCTTTAAAAATGTAAATCAAACACTGCATAGTCTTCAGGGGGCCTCCAAATTAATGTGGGCCTAAAGTCTTACTTTTAGTTAGTCGGGCCCTGGGGCTGCCAATATATTTTTAGTGGTATAATAAAAAATAAATGAATAAATTAAAAAAAAAAAAAAAAAAAAAAAAACCAGGGAAATCTCAGTGGTCGTAAAAAGTTATAATACTTTTGGTTTCATTGACGCTTTTATTTATAAATGACAATTCACAATTTCTCTAAAATGCAACTTACAACAAGGGTCGACGTGAGGTCATGTCAGCTTAGTTGGAGAATAGGGGCCCGGCTCGGAATTGAACTCGTGCAGAGGGTAAAATATCCTAATGGCGAAGGGTGTAGAAGGGGGCCGTTGAAAAAAATTGACCTCTGTCATTTTGTTCCCTTTTTGTTCTCTGCGACCCTGTTTATAACAATTGGAATAAAAGTGACAAAATATTTTTTTTCGTAAAATTATTTTTAAAAATGCAATTTTAAAATATCATTGAGGAGCATGAAAGACTCTACATTATTAAGGATATCAAATCAAAGGCCAGAGGTCGCCGAAATGTGAGTTTTAAACATTTTTTGACCAAACAAAGTATTCTATACGCTAATACAAACTCACGGTTTCGGGCCCCTCAGCTTAAAAAGAAAATAAGTTGATAAAAATCAATGTTGAAAGGATTCCGGTGGTCCCCAGAACCTCCCCCTCCTAATATCATCGAAGATCGCGTAAAATTTAAATTTTTGGGCTTCAATTTTGAATAACTTCCTACGAGAACAGCCGAATCCACTCCCGCCATAACATGTAATTCCAGTTTCGAAAATTTACTGGAGGAAAGCACTCGAACCTCTCCCATTTTTTAACATTCCCAAAGATGGTCTAAAACTGTGTTTTTAAATTAACAGTATCAAAACTTTTCTGGGAAAGTGCCCCATCCCCTCCTCTCTCTCTCGGGTCTCGGCATCATCAATGTAGAACGTTTTAAATCTCATTTTTAGTGCTTCAAAATCGAAAATTTTCCGTGGTGAGCCTCCTGAAAACTCCTTTTCCTAACATCACTGAAGGTCAACAAAAATTTTGTTTTTGGAACTTAACTTCGAGTAACTGCCGGTGCCCTAGTCTTTACCAAAAAAGTCTTTTAAGACTTCTCAATTTGAAAATTTTATGGTGGATGGCCTCGGAATCTGTCTCGTCTTAAAATCACCAAAGATATTCTAAAACAGCGGTTTCAGAGCTAATATTTTTTAAAAAATTTCAGAGAGCCCCTGGAACCGCTCTTCATAGCATATACTCGAAGATAATTTGAAATTCTGTTTTTGGATTCCCACTTTCGAAAAATTGCAGGAGAAGAAACCCTGAACCTACACTCCCCTGACATCACCAAATATTGCCTAAAATTGAGTTTTTAAGATTACAATTTCGAAAATTTTCTGGGGGAGAGACCCCTGGACCCCCCTATTTCAGACTCAATATTAATCCTTCCATTAAGTTTATATTTCTAATACTTTAATGACTCCCAGAAGCCCGAAAGCAAAGTCCACTTTCTCTTTTTGTATTGATGCATGAGTTTGAAAAAAAAATTAAGGGACTGCCAAACTCATGCCCGACCCCTCCCACCAGGTTTTTGACCTCGTATCGAGTCTGGGGGTCGTCAGGTTATGGCAGTATAAAAAAGGGAATGTTTATGAGAGGGTCCAGTAACGTGTGTTAGTGTCGAGGGACCCATCACATTCTAAGACGGCCCTAGTCTTTCACCCATGAACATCTCGCTAGATCAGTTTTATAAAACAGGGCAATTAAGTTACTTGTTATGACTGCAGAAAAGGACATACTAAACAAGCAGTGTTATTATTACGGAAATATTCAATCAAGTTTTGGGCATTATAAAAATACCTAAATGGATAATTATAATCACAAATTTCCCCCAAAATAAGGTTTAGCTAATACTGTATCAATTTGTTCATCATTAAAGCGCGGAAGCATGGGCGGATTTATGGGGGGGGGACGAGAGGGGGCAATGCCCCCTAATCTTGGCAGGACTCGATACATGGCAACAACACATCTTCCAAAATCATAAAAGAAAAAATCATGATTTTTTTTTCTTTTTTTTGAATAGTTCAGAAGTGAAGATGTATAGAGAATAGCGACTGTCCTTCCCTGATAGGGGGGGGGGGCACCGTGCACTGTATTACAAGAGAGTAAAGCTGTCACCGAGTTGCTGAAATGTGTTGAAAACGACTACTTTGAATTGAAAACCATTAGGGCAAGTACATGAGTAAAAATATCGACTGAACAAGCTATATGTAATCAGCTGAAAGTACTTAAAATAATCAACTATTGTTTCAACAAATTAGAAACTGAAACAAAGATTTACCTATAAACTACACTAGCTATAGCTTAGAGCACCCGTTTTGTTGAAGACCCCATCTCCCAAAAATGTCATCATTTGTTTCTTAAAAAAAAGAAAAGTACGTGAAAAAATAAATTTCTTTTTAAAGTGCTTGAAAACCATGAACGTTTGGAAAGGTGTGTCTACAAACCATAAACTTAATTTATAATATATGGGAGAAGGTAGGGAGAGAAATGTCGATATGTGTCAAATTTAGCTCCTTGCCACATCCTGCATCAAAAATGTAAAAATCATGGTTCTCACGTTTCTGTAACACATTACTTGAGATAAATTTTTGTGACTCACATGTTTCATACATTGCTGTTTCCCAAATGCAGTAATTTTGGAAATTCTTTTGTATTGCTTTGCGTCTACTGCATATTGTTAATCTGCTCAGCGCAGGGGGAGTAAAAGACTGCCTCCATTTTTTTTTTTTTTTTTTTTTTTTTTTTTTTTTTTTTTTTTTTTTTTTGGTTTCTTGCACTGCTTTTAATTGAAAAAAAAAGTCGTTGTGATGAGAAATCTAGTTTTTTTTTTTAACTTAAAATAGAAAACTGTACACTCTAATACTAAATTTCAGGGACTGGAAAGGGCAAATAAAGTGCCTTTAATAATTTTAATTGTTCTCGAGTCCTTGAAACGGATTATAGATGAGTCTTTGAAATTCCTAAGAAATAAAATTGAACCACACTTTGCTTATCAAGTGTATAAATTATGATATGAACTGTCCAAATGGGTAGCATATTGCTCCCTTGTTACCTATATGTATACATCATTTCTTTTAAAGCATTTTTTACTATTGATCATTTTGTATTTAATTCATTGTTGTATTTGTGGGTGGTTTGGAGGCAAGATCAAAAACTAATTGAATTGAACCGACAACCAATGTAAGCAAATAACAATGCATAATCTTCTCTTCTTCCTCGCTTTTTCTCTCTGAGGACTGCTGTTATTGATTTGTCAACCCGAAAACAATTTTTATTGTGTATTATCGTAATTTTCAAAAGAAGATTTTCCTATTAGTTTCCGATATTTTTGTAGTTCCAATTACCCCTTATAAGGCTTCAAAAAGCAGAATTTTATATCTGTTGTACGAAAATTCCTCCGTGGGAATAACCCCCGGACCCCTTAAAATTGGGGATATTCTATCCCATTTTAGACCTTATGTTTAAAGCATGGTGGTTAGTAGGATGCTTTAAAAAATGGCCTTTTTTTTTGTCACCGACAGAAAAGTTGTCCGGACTACTAAAGAGACCCAAAACCTGAAATGGCTTAGGGACACGTAGAGTCGAAATCCAGCCAGTTGTAATCAATACAACTAAAAAAAAAAAAAAATCTTGCCTCCCAGGAACTTGGTTCGAAATCCGCCTAGGCGCAGAAGTGTTCCTATTTCTTGAATTTCGTTTAAATTAAACGTATTTAGTTGTTAAGAATACTTTCCTCATATTTAAGTGTTATCCCAATCGTTAGGTAAAATTTAATATCTGTAAGAGCTATGGGGCCGCCACATCTCCTAATGCCAGGGCCGATTTTTTCAACCAATCCGCCACTGCCCAACCCCCCCAAGCCTGCCTCTCCACTCCTCCTGGGCGGTTACGTGTGCATAGTTGTGTGTGTGCGTAGACCTGTGTGTATGTACGTAGACGTGTGTGAGGGTATGTGTGTGAAGTCGTGTGTGTGTATGTGTGTGAACGTGCGTGTGTGTAGGACATGGACGCCTCCGACCAGGAGAAGCGGGTAGCTCAAAACCGGAGCAGCCTCGCGCCGCGCCGCCAGCAGAGGACGATGGGCGGTGGTGCTGCATAGGCTTCTGGTCCAAGTTTAAAAAGGCACGGACACCAAAAACGGTCAAATGAGAACAATAAGCAATCGTGATTGCTCAAAAAAAAGTGGCAACTTCACTAACCTGTCTCCAAATTTGCCGAATCGTCAGACAAAACTTGCCGAATAAGGAAATCTTGGGGGATCAGTGACCTCCAATCGAGGTGCTTCTGTTTAATGGGTACGAAACACTTTCTAACAGTTTTGGAACATGTGAGTGTGTGTGTCTGCGCGCGCGTTCGTTCAAGGTGAATATTTTTTTGCAGGCGCTCTAATTTAGAAACTAATCCCGCGGATCAAATGTAATTTGGTACTCAAAAATGACGAGAACAGATGCGGAATATTTTTTGAGCTACTCACTCCAAGAGATGCAGCGCAATAGAACCTTGTTAGGATGCAGTTTTTGTAAGAATCAGACGGAAATAGGTTGTCAAGGTACACCCCATTTTTGTTTTTGGTGAAATTTTTATGGTGATTTCAGAAGACACCTGTTTTTTTTTTTCCTCCAAAAAAGTTTTTGGGGACCTGTAAAAATTCCGTAAGTGGGGTCAGATGTAGAAGTTTTCCCAAATCGACATTTTTTTTAAAAAATTTGATTATATCAGTTAGTGACTGCAATACTGGATCAAAAATGCAATACCGGTATTTGGTATTTTTTAAAACGTGATACCGAAATGCGGGTATTAATACTGGCATTAGAAATGTCTCAAAAAAAAAAAAAGATTAATAACGTATTGCTTCGTTGCCGTATTTCACAAAAGTGAATTATTTATGAAAATGTATTGCGAACAAATATAAAATGTAGAAGCAACTGTTATAATATACAAATCAAAAATCAGGAAAAAACAAAATGAATCTGTTGAATTTTCATTAACCTGGATCTTATTTTAGTGCACAAACTTCCTGCAGTTAAGAATACTGTAACGGATCCGGTGCGGCTTCCAACTTTCTTGAAATGACGACACAGTTCTTGATTAAAAATACAGGAAATTTATTTACACTATGTACAGGAAAGAGCGTCAACAACTGCTAAATTAATCATCAGCAATTAAACAAGTATCACTCAACACCGTAAACTCAACGGTTACACACGTATTTACTTCCAAATACGAAAACAACACAGCGAAATGCCTCGCAATAAACAGAGCTAATACACTCTCAGTACAAATTCTCAATCGAAACTAACTTTTTATCCAGCGTAACGGCTGATATACACACCGAAAAGAGAGCTCTCAAATATTCCAGAAAATGCTACACCGTTCTACACTTTCATTGATAAAATCAGTGAATGAAATAAGAAAAAAAAGAATAAGGGGATCGTATACTTCGGCCGAATGTAAAGGGGCTGTATATTCATTACGGGAAACTATTTACAGGTTACGTTACTACAATAATTACTATTTACAGAATTCGTAACAATACTTTTTCTGAATTAAAGCTGGTTGGTACACTGTCAATAATGCGCAATACAGCTCTTCTAATTGCCTCGAAGTCCCTCATCTTCAAATAATATGGTCCTTTGCTTGTTTATTTTGGACACTGTGTGTGAGGGTTTTTTTTTTTTTTTTTTTTTTTTTTTTTTGCGTTGTGTGCGCGTGTGTGCGTTTTGTTAATAGTTAGTTGTAATTTTTCTTCGAGTGATGATTCTTTCTCAATATTTGCAGCATTTCATATTCAACAATTTCCTCTTGATCATAGTAGGTTTGTGTTGGCGTTTTATTAATCCTTTGGTTTGAAATTGACAATGAACTTAACTAAATTTGATCTCTGTTATTTTATTTTATTAGTTTTCTTTTCAAAATTCTATATATGCAAAATCTTATGTATAAATTCTTTATATACTTTATATGCAAATATCTGACAATATTTTCTAAGTCACTGTCTTTCCTATATGCAAATTTTCCGGAAACTATGTAATAAATAAATATTATCTCCTCAAGTATACTACTTAACAGCGAGAAAAAACCGTACACAAATACCCAGAGACAACACACTCTCTTCTGATATGCAAACAAGAAAAGTTTTTCCCCGAAACTCAGTAAAGTGGAGACAAATATTTAAAAAAATATATCAAATAATTGCTGCAATTGATGGTTGGATGACATTTTCATAACACAATGAAATTTGTAATTATGCTTGAAATTAACCTTTACAAAAAGGTAACTGAATGATCAAAGAAGTGGAAAAAATAAAACATGGTGAGCGTAAACGCACGAAAATACGATTCATCACACCATCTACTGATGAAAATATCATTGTATACTTGTTCCGGTACTTGTATTATGTCATGCTTTTTCAGCCAAATATTTACATAAATGGATTGATTTTGATACTGTCTCATCGAAAAAGAGAAATGCACTTCTTTACTTAATTATATAAAGCTGAAAGTCTGTCTGGATATCTGGACCTCTATCTGTCTGAATGTCTGTGACGTGCATAGCGCCTAGACCGTTCGGCCGATTTTCATGAAATTTGGGACAAAGTTAGTTTGTAGCATGGGGGTGTGCACCTTGAAGCGATTTTTCAAAAATTCGATTTTGTTCTTTTTCTATTCCAATTTTAAGAAAATTTTACCGAGCAAATTATCACAACGTGGACGACTAAATTACGAAATTATCATGACGTGGAATCGTAGCATGGGCAAGCAAATGAATATAGCAAATTAGCGAGAAAATCATCATCCAATATTTGTAAATATAGAGGCGAACCAAATGACCTTTTAAGTTTTTACTGCTGGCAAAACCTGCCGGTACAACTAGTAGTAAATAAAGCTGAATGTCTGAATCTCTGTCCGGATCTGTGTCGGGATGTTTAACTAGTCAGATTTCGGTGACTTTGGAAGGTGTGATGTCATTGGAAGTGAGGGCAAAGAAAAAAACTAGAATGTCTAAAAATAGATTTAGCTCTTTTTAAGTTAAAATTTGTGCATTGTTAATCATTGCTAAAAAAATAAAATCCTTTGAAAGTGTAAGAGGTCGCGGATAATAGGGAGTTTACTGTAGTTAATAAAATAGTGAATCAATAAGAAAATAAGTGACTGAATGAATAAATAAGGGAATTATTAAATGAAGGAATGTAAATGAAATAATTAATAAATAAATACGTAAGTGATTTGATAAAAACTTGAATAAGTAAATGAAAGAAACTATTTCACTTTGCCTAATTCACTTTGCTCCGCATACACTTGACCAACTGCACAGAGCATTTTTAAAATACAAATAAGCGAAATAGTAAACAAATAAATACTGCATTGAATATTAGTAGGTCTCAATTAATATTAAAATTGTTAATATGAAGAAGTTTATCATTTAATTATTAAAAAAAATTTTTTGACTTACACAAAATATTACAATTTGAGCATCAATTTTTGAAAACTGCTTGTATTATCATATTCCTTGATTAGCAGAGATAATTTTTTATTGACTATACTTTCTAGACTACATGTGTTACTACATAGTTAAAATATTATTTGATAGGTGACGCTAAAAGCAAAGTAAATATCTTGCTATTTCACTTTGCCCCACATTCCCCAACTTAAAGTAATATGGCACAGAAATTTTATTTACGCATTGTTTTGACTATAAAAAGTTTGAAATTGATTTTGATTTTTTTTCGACTACTAGTTACAATGAACGAATAATACAAAAAATAACAACTTTAATGAAAAATTTTGCATATCTTTCTTTTGTGCGGAACGACAGGACAAAACATTTTCGTGGATGGTTAGAAGAAATGAATAAATGAAATGAATGAGTTTTGTTAATAAGATGAGGAAAATGTTTAGCTACGCCTGCTCTTTTGCTTTCTTGCAGGATGGAGGACACATAGTTCTTATAAAAGCAAATCCACCCTTTCCCTTTCTACAAAAGCAACTCCAGACAGTAACGAAATGCATATAAATTAGGCAAATCCTCCATGAAACGTTTTGAAACGCTTTTTATTTACGTGTCTCTCTTGGATTTGCATCGTCTCAATTCTTTGGATTCAGCAAACTTCCAAAGAGTCTTTGCTACCATCTAGCTATTCAATGAGCTGGACTTCTATGTCTGGCTTGCTTTAAAAGTGTTGATAAAGCGAGAAAGCAAGCCTTGTGAGTAAAGACATTTTTGTAGAAAAGGAAAATCTTTTATTACATTTTTGAAACATTTTCATTCGTCCGTTTTTTCTCGTTTCTTTTCCTTAAGCAAACTTCCAAAGAAAATTAAGCTTGTGCTACCATACGGTCATTCAGTGAACTTCACTTCAATGTCTGGCTAGCTTTAAAAGCGTTTAAAAGGTGAAAAAGACACGATTTTCAAGTCCCTCTCGTGAAGAAATGTTTGTGAAAAATGCAAACCCTTAATAAGAATCTGAACCATTGTGAGGAAAAGCCACTCGGCTGTTGAAGGTCTGAGTAGTTATTACTAAAATACTTTCCGGGTCTGTTCGAACAAGCAAAATGTTAAATGGCGACACTCGCCTAATTCCGCGAAAAATTGAACAATGCCCCAACGTAAGTGCTGTCAAACTCGCGAAAGACATTTCCTGTGTAAAAATAATAATAAAAAAATGATTACCGTTTAGAGCAAGAAAAAGATTGAGTTTGCTGATTTTTAATGCAATAAATGAAGGAAAGGATAAAACTACACTGTAAAAAAAATCCGTAAAATTTACAGAAAAAAACTGTCAGCCAGGACGCCAGTTTTCTTCCGTTTATTTTACAGAAATCTTCCGTATTTTTATTATTTATTCAAGCTGATTTATTATTTTATGAAGATCAAAAAATGAAACTATACTTTCATAAATCCATTTCAATATTTACTATGCTACTACGAAATACATGTATACAAAGGTAAATTTCCGAATATGCCTCTGTAACAGATGACAAAAAAACATAATAATAAAATATTGATTAGGATGCAATGAAATGAAAGTTGCAAACGATTTAAGACTTACTCGCTTTAAATAAATATAAGATCAAAAACTCGAGCACGAGAAACAAAATCCAAACACGCGGGCGAAATTTCGAAGATTCGAAGAAAAACAAAATATAACCGGTTACAGATTCAAAAAAACAGAGAAATCCTGTATTTTATTACGAACAGTTTTTTTCTGTAAAAAATACGGATAACTTCTTCAAAATTTACAGTTTTTTTTAGTGATGGTGACCGACCATACGTCCCGCTTTAAACGAGAAAGGTACAGTCAGTTTTTCAGACAGCCTGTCCCGTTGCCCCCCGCATATTTTATCGTCATGCAGAAATGTCCCGTTTTCTGGAAGTTAGCAAGGCATCTATTCTAGCAAATTAGGAAAAAAAGAAGAAAAAAGTGTAATCAACTTAAGCACAGACCATAAAATATAGAGTTGCGATCAAGTTAACCACATTAGTGGTAAACTGACACTAACCAATCGAGCGAGCACTAACCAAGCGTAATCACGTGACTAGTAGATCAGTGTACAAAAAATGGTTACCGTATTTGGCAAATATTAGCCAAATTGACTTTTTTAATAGATCACACTTGGCAAATTTAAAGAATATCAACGTGACAATTATTATGTCACCTACAAAGTTTTGAGGGTAAAAACACGGGAAATGTGTTATGAATATTCAAGTCTGGTTATACTTTTAAAACTTTTAAAATTATCGAAAGGTGGTGTTGTTCTCACACATGTCAGCTATTTTTGGCTAATTTTAAATAGCATTTTGGATATTTTTCAAACTTTTCATCCGACAACCCTCGTCTAAGTGATAGAAACAATAAACACAAAGTGTCTAAGCTCTCAGATTAATTTTGATTATTGATAGTGATTGGTAAAGTGTATATTATTATACTAGCCGCCTGCGGCGACCAGCTGGTCCGCCTTTTTACGCCATTCGCCTTTTTGCGCCAGGGGTGCCGCCTTCGGCGGCTGCTTAAACAATTTAGCGACGACATTAATCAATGTTTTTCTCTATAAATCAGTATTATCATTCGTTTTTTTTTATGCCAATGTTGCCGCCTTCGGCGGCTGCTTAAATAAATTTCGTGGCGGTGTCAATCAATCTATATCTATCTATATATTAGTAATTTGAATAAAATATTTTCTAGATCTGTCTCCAGTTTCGTCGTTTGGAATATTTTTAAAGGAGGGGGAGGGGAGACACAAACGACGTACTCTTCATGCACATTTTGTCGAAAAATAACAAAAAGCACTTCCTCTTTATGTGAAAGCATTGTTTTTTCATAGTCATGGTGTATGTGGGGGAGGAAGGGGGGCATTGACACCCAATGTGCAAGCACCCACCTACGGCGGCTGTTTGGCTAACTTGTCATTTACCTTTTTACTTCAAGTTTGCCGCCTTCGGCGGTTGTTTGAATAAATTTGGCAGCAGTATTAATCAATCCATCTCTATCTTTTTTTTTTGACATTCACATTTTTACGCTAAGATTGCCGCCTTCGGCGGCTATCTACCTTTACAATCTATCTCTACATTTTCTTATCCATCTCTATTTATTTTGACCTCCTCGCCCATTTCCTAATAAAAACAAAGAACACTCAAAAAACCGCTTTTTTTTTAATTTAAATAGAGCAAAAAAACAAAAAAGCTCAAATTCCCCGTAGTGTGCAAAAAGTAGCGTTTGACAAAGATAAAAAAAAATCTCGCTGTTTTTATTGAATTAATGCGCACAACTATGAAATGTAACGTAATATAGATACAGCGAAAGGTCCAGCTTGGGGGGGGGGGATGGAAAAAGAAATAAATGCAATCTCTAAATAAAACAAAAAAAAAGGAAAGAAAAAAAGCAAGCGCTGCCAAAAAAACACGTGGTCATCACGTCAGAAAATGTAGAAGCAAGCTATGTGGAAAAAAAAAAAAGATTAACATTGCTTGCGATTAAGATTCCATCGTAAATATCGAATCGAAACCCAAGTATTGACGTCACAGAGATAAAAGATTGAAGAACGCTTTTTTCGACTGATGCGTGAAAGGACATGATGTGTTGAGCATTAAAAAAAATTGTAAAAAAAAAACTATTGCGTATTTTTAAGAACTTTTTTCTTTTGAAGAGGGCGAAATGTTTTTACTATTACCAACTTAAATTTCAGAAATGAGGCTTTGATACTTCTCGCAGGATGATATTAGAAAAAAGTAAAACCGGGGAAAACATGCAAATTAAAGGTTTTTTCAAAAATTCATAAAAAATACAAAAATTGCTCTATCTTCAAAATTTTTTTGTTCATCATATTTAAAATTAAATTTCCGACACTATAGTACCAAAAATATTTGTCTGGTGCGATTGGTTCGGGGTCTGTGAGGTTAAAAGTACTAAAAAGTGCTAAAAATCACATAAAACATTAAATAACTTTTTTTCTAATTAAAATATCAAAAATCGAAGCCCGAGGTGCACAACTTCAGCAAAAACTACACCTGTATACCAAATTTCATCTTTCTAGGCCTTACCGTTTTCCCGGGATGCGCGCCACACACACACACACAAACATCTTATTTTATTATATGTATAGAAGATGTGTGTCTGTTGAAATCTGAGGTACCATTCTTTTTGTGATCTATTCATTTCTGTCTTTTGTAATGAGCACAAACTGTAAAAAATAATTTTTTTTTTTTTTTTTTTTTTTTTTTTTTTTTTTTTTTTTTTAGCATTAACAGCCCAAAATTCTAAAACGTCCAGTTTTAAAGGGAAAATTTTCTTGTCACCTTAGGTAAAACGCATTCAAATGCTGTTCAGATCAGTTGCAAAGCTATTTAGAAATGCATATATGTAAATTATAAATATCCAGCCTTCAAAATTGATTGCAAAGAATGCAGGTTTCAAACGTGAAACATACATTGAACATGTTAAATTGAAATTTTAGTGAATGTGCAACGAACTGCTCTTGTAAAAGATGCTGATTTTTTAGCGGGAAAATGCTGAAAATCATATTGCTAGCGTAATCAGGTCACAAAATTCTCAAAAAAGTCACGAATTTTCAAATCGGCACGAAATAACAATAAAGTTATGAATTTTTTGAATAGATTTCGAAAATTTTCCAACGGATTTTTTCTGAGCTCCTTCTTCTAAGCTAATCGCTCAGAGACAGGCCCGTCATTTCGGCAATGGCAATCGTTGGAGGGGAGGGGGGGGGTCATTCTTCCCCTCACCTGAGTTTTAGAAACATAACGAAATTACGCCTTTTTGTATGTATTTTATTGTTTTTTCTCTATGAAATGTGTTGAACACAAGCCCTTAAGCTCAGTAAAAAAAAAAAAAAATCACTAAGAAACGGTGAAATTATCAATTTTTTAAAATTTTCAGACTTGCTGCGAGATAGGAAGATATACGATTTCAAAACTTTTTAATATTTTTTTAAAGTATTTACTAATCGCAACATTTCCATTCTGTAGCAACTTGAAAATAAAAACTTTATTTTTCGCGCCACCCTACTGGTCATGCCTCAATTTATTTCTTTTATGCGTATTTCCAGTACATTATTATTTTAAACAGCCATTGTTCGCTCCTCTAATCCTGACTTAAGAATAAGATCCCTTTTACCTTTTCTTTTGAATATTCAGCAATATTATGCAAAACTATTTAATTGGTCTGTCATTTAATACTCGCCATACAACTCCTCATTAGTTTTTCCCCTTGAATCCCAGACAAAGTTATGGTCGGGTGAACATCTATCAAATTCTATAGAATGTTCATTATAGAATCATCAGTATATTCAATAATAAAACTCGAAGAATCATCTTTATCGGTTTTTCCAACACCAAAAATCTTCCAAAACGGAAATTGCTTGAAGTTTCAGCAAAACATTTCTCATATTACAATGAGTTTTCAATTAAAAAAAAAATGCGTTTGTTTCAGCAAAACATTTCTCATATTACAATGCGTTTTCAATTAAAAAAAAAAATGCGTTTGTTTCAGCATAACATTTCTCATATTACAATGGGTTTTCAATTAAAAAAAAATGCGTTTGTTTCAGCAAAACATTTCTCATATTACAATGCGTTTTCAATTAAAAAAAAAAAACTGCGTTTGTTTCAGCGGGCAATCGCTCCCTGATGATTAAGTCACAACTCATCGCGAAATTGCTGTTTGATGTTTTTCATTTTCGGAAAAGTGTCAATCGCAATGATTGGCGGCTAATTTCAATTGAGAGTTTGAAAACCCTTTTTTTGTTTCACCCTGCATTTTATCCAATCTGTTTTTTCAATATTTAAATTCTAGAGCGATAAATCTTCACTAAAATGAATAACATCCCATCTTTACATAAGATCACTGCTAGACATTGGGATTAAACATGTTTTCATCAATGCCGCTAACTCAACAAAAATTTTAAACAGGTTCTGGAAATTTTTTAGGCTAACAAATGACGAATGAACAGTTCTACCAGATTTAATGAGCAGAAAGATTTCGTGATCTTGCTTTTAAAACCAGGGAATTAGAAATCAACAAATTTTATTCAGCTGTGCGCAGGTGAATCACTATTCAAAATGATTTTAGGTGAACTAAATAAATTTCTGCTTAGCGAAACGGATGAAAATGTACTGATATTGTTATTTTATAATAATTTAGAGTTTTATTCGCATTTTATTTTCTCAGTGTGAAATATGAAAATGTTTTTGAAAATCTCTTCTTAAAGATCGAACTACATAATATTTGCAAATGCAAACACATTTAATAAAACGTGGTTTATAAATAGTTTTAAATAAATGATTGATTTGGATTAAAAAATATAGTACTGTACAGTACTGGTCAAAAGTAATGCAAGATTTTAAAATCTTTGAGTAAACAAATGCAAAAAGTAATATTTTCCTATTGTGTACTGAGAGCTAAATTTAGTTTCACGCTGCCCTAAGGCAGAATTGAGATGTGCCGCCTCTTCTCTTCTCCCACGCTTTAAAAGAAAGCAAAATTATCTTAACATCTAAAAATAATGGTCCCAAAATTAAAATTTATCAAATTTATAAAGAAATGATGACGTTTCATATTATTTTATTTTTGTATGCTTTTTTTTTTGTGTTCATAGGCTCGATTGCTGGTCTAAGACAGGTTATTAAAAGGCACGCCCAAGACCATTGTACAATATGTATATTACATACATCAATAATTAGATTAATTATGATAATTATTTTCTCATGGTTCTATAGTTTTATGAAACGTGTTTTCTTCCATTCTTGGAAGTCCAAAATGGTTCCTCATAATTACAACGTAAATGAATTATTGTAAAAAGATACAAACATGAAGTAGGAAAAATGTGCAAGGACAAACATTTTTTCCGAATACCTAAATATGGTTCGCAAAAGAGAACACCTTACTTCTAACAACAACAAAATTTTGTTCGAACTGCAAAATAGCTAATTACTTACTGAGGAGGATACAATCTCAAATTACTCTCCCATTCTAAAACATACAAGTAATAATTCGTGATGAGCACTCTTACTGTTACATAAGTGGGCTAAAATGGTCTTAATAACACACAAAAGAGGATCTTGTCTTGTGATTAGAGGAGCCTGACTAAGATGGAAAGGTTCTGAGTTCGAATCCCGGTTCGGGCATGGATGTACTTTCTCTCTCCTGACTTTGTCCTTTCTTTGGGTGAATGTGTTGTTATGCTGTGAATGGTTGTCGACCAAAAAAAAAAAAAACGGGTCCTTGTGGCATGTGTGTACTGTGGAAGTCTGACTTCACACCAAATTACGGTGCAGTTGGAAAAGTGAAGCAGCGCACCCCGAACAACAAGCTTGGATAGCGACAGAGGCGGATCTAGAGGGGGGGGGGCATGGCCCCTCCCAAACTCTTGTGATTGTAGGAATTTTTTTAAGAAAAAAAAAGAAAAAATATTATGAGAAGATAGCAAAATTTAATACATGTGTTTTACTGAAAAATAAGTGTAAGCCTTAATTGGGAGATAAATTATATCCCTATCCTCAAAACCGAACTTTTATTTCCAAAATTTTTCTCCATCTTTCACATCATTTCATGATTTCAACAACAGACACTTGGACGATCTCTAAATGCTGGTGTTCTCAGAGTATACCTATTGTTCATAAGACCAAAGAGAGCCTAAATTTCCGTTTTTATGGCTTTAATTTCGAAACTAGGGGGAGAACCCCGTTTTTTCCATGCCCTTTTACAAATGCCTTGATATGTAGCAAAGAATTGCATTTTAAGTCTTTTATTTGGAAAAAAATGTCAACGAAAACTAGCTTATCCATCCCTTATCACTTAACTTTCTTAAAAGCAACTTAAATGCAATTACAAACGATTTTTGATAGGATCCCTTCCTTCCCTAGTTTATATTGTGATGATAGCTTTAAAAGGAGTTTTTTGGAGGAGCTCACGAATCTTCCATCCCTTTCTAAAATATGTATAAATATAGTTAAAAATCGAATTTTTAGAGCCTCAAAGGTAAAATATTTCCAGGAAGGAAGGATTCTAAGCACCTTTACACTTCCTTTAATCTTTTAATGTAAACATTACCTAAAGGTGCATTTTTAGGCTGGACAGCTGAAGAGCTAGAAGAGCATCCCTCCTCTTCTAACTTCTCAATGTATAATGCAAAATATTTTGGTTTCTAAGCTTTATTTTCAAAAAGTATTTTGGTGCCAGCGCCAGAAACCTGACCTTTCTCCGTACATCATCAAAAATAGACAAAATGCGTTTTTAGTTTCCTAATTGAAACATTTTCGAGGGAGATTCCTAAATTTACCCACTCACCTAATGTCTCGATATCCCGAAAATTGAGTTTTTAAAACTTCATTTTAATAAAATTTCTGGGGAGTTCAGAGTTTGTTCAAAATTTTCGAATAGCCCCTCCCGAAACAATCGGCTAGATCCGCCACTGGATAGCGATTTCTATTGACTGAGCTTTTTCAAAATTTGTTTTGAAACTTAGAGTACATAAAGAACGTTGTATTTTATAATAAAATTTGCATTGAAGCATTATTTTTTATTTTTGGCCGTAAATTGTGCCTTTAAAAAAAGTGGGAAAAAATTCCCTTTTTTTTCATGGGGCAAAGTGAAAAATGAAATATTTTTCGAACGAACTATTTTCTATTCGATTGTGAAAAATATTTTTGAACAAATTAATGAGCAAATAAAAGGATAATAGAATAAATAAAAAGATAATGAAACAATAATTTAATAAATAAATTTATTTATTTATTTATTACCTAGAGTCATCGGTTTGCTTGAGTGGCCAGTAACTATATATCATTTCTCCTATTTTGATTATCTGAAGTTAGGTAGAATAGAACGGAGTACTTGTAGGAAGGAATTTCTTGCACTTTCGTGGGATACAATAATGTATGGAGAACAACTGATATAACGCGAAAACTGCCAATATTTTTATTTATGTTTTTTGTTTGGTACATATATACAGTCGAACTCGCTTATAACTAGCCCTGATTTTACGAGAACCCGGATTTAGCGAGAAAATCAGAAATACTTGGTTGCTACAATAGGCGCGTTTCCATGGGCAGTTTCGACCCCGCAAATAACCTGCTTTTCACCGCTTTCCTGTTATTTGCCGGGGAAATGTGGATTGTTTTTCCTCCTGCTTCCTTCTGGAGTAAATGCGGAGTTTTTACCCAGAATTCATTACGGGAAACAAGTTCGTCTGCTTGCTGGGCATAGCCGCTAAGGATGCTGGGTAAAAACCGCTTTCTCTGGTACAATGGATAATCTCTTTTAATATGTAAACGGGGAATTTTTCAACTTTTTTTTTTTTTTTTTCGGAACCGGAGCGGTTATTTGCGAGGTACAAAAGTGTGTTGTGAACTTGGCCAATGTCAATGGAAGCATAACTCGTTTTTATCGACCAAACCCCGCTTAAAGCGAACAATATTTTTGCGACTAAAATTGCTATTGACTTCCAGCTCAGCTTCGCCTTTTTTGGTAAATTTTCTTTAAGGGGTCTAAGGACCCTTAACCTTCAAAATTTTTGACTTTCTGGAAAAAATATATGTTATGCATAATTTGATTCTGAACAATTTGATACCTTATTTTTTACCATACGCAAAAAACTTTTCAAGTTATTGTAAAAATGCGTAAACTTTCCCCATAGAGATTTATGTTAATAGCAGCTGTTTAAGCCTCTTTTTCTCAGGTACCGGTTTCTTCAGTTTTCTCGTTTTGCGCGCATGATATCTCAGAAAGTTTCTTATATATTTCCGTAAAACTTTTTATACATGTTTGTCTGGTATATATTTATGATCTGAACTTCTGAACCTAAATTTTAACTAAAAATGAAAGGTAATATTAAAAAATATATTTTTACCCAAAATTTTGGAAATTTTTGATTATGACTTGTAAAATTTCAAAAAATAAATAAATAATTAAAAAAAAATTAAACAAATTTAGGTTCAAGTCATAAATATAAACCAGACAAACAAGTATGAAAAGTTTTACGGAAATGTATAAGAAACTTTCTGAGATATTATGCGCGCAAAACGAGAAAAGCGAAGAAACCGGCACCTGAGAAAAAGACTTAAACAGCTGCTGTCAACATAAATCTCTATGGGGAAAGTTTACGCATTTTTACAATAACTTGAAAAGTTTTTGGCGTACGGTAATAAATAAGGTATCAAATTGTTCAGAATTAAAATATGCATAACATATATTTTTTCCAGAAAGTCGAAAATTTTGAAGGTTAAGGGTCCTTAGACCCCTTAACATTCCAAAGTCAACCAAAGCTATGGCAGCACTTTTTTTAATTTGCGGAGTAAAGAAACATTTCAAAATTACATGTATATTCCCCAAAAACTATGATATACGAAGGAGACATTTAGACAGTTCAAAGCAAAGTAACCAACTTCTTTGGGACACAGTGATTAAAAAGAAGAAGAAAAAAAGCAACTGTGATGAAATTTATTGATTTTTTTTCACGAACTCGTTTATTACGAGCACTCGGTTATAACGAGCAAATATTGCGCTCGTTATAAGCGAGTTATAATTATAAGCGACTGTAATAACGGATTTTAAATCCGTTCTTTTACCTTAAAGTGTAGTTGGCGTAGAGGAAATTATTTTCAGTTTACTTGCTATTATTACTTCCTTTTACAAAAAAGGAAGTATTGTATTCGCGAAAATATTTCACTCAAAAATCGGCCTTAATTTCCATTTTTCTCACCCCCGAATGAATGTTAAGTTTTTTTTTTTCGACTCGATCACACGTGGATATATGCCTAGGAACGTACAGACGCCCGAAATATCCATTTTGACGACCCCCGAGTTAATTACAACAAATTTTCTCGTGATGTAAGTATGTATGTGCGTAAGTATCTCGCATAACTCAAAAACGGTATGTCCTAGAAAGTTGAAATTTTGTACGTAGACTCCTAGTGGGGTCTAGTTGTGCACCTTCCCTTTTGGTTGCATTCGGATGTTCCTAAGGGGGTCTTTTGCCTCTTTTGGGGGGAAATCATTGTTAATTTCGATGTAAACTGAAGTTGTGTTATAATATGTCGGACACTAGGCGATATATCGCCAATATTTTGGTCGCCAAGTTTTGTTGCCAACTTGGCGACAAATTTGGCAATTTTTTTTTTAAAATCTTATTTTAATTTAGCCACTGTTGGTGATATTTAGAGAGTAAACAATTGAATCACATTAAAATTGCCAATAATGGGGAAATGACATTAAATTGGAGTAAAAGGAAGTCATGTGATGCACACATCAGCTCGTTTTTAATGCTGAATTCCGTCAAATAAATGATAAGTAAAATTTTTTACTTTAAATGTGTGGTTTAAAAAAAAAAAAACTTTCACGATAATTGCATATTTTAATATAATATACACTTGAACACGCTTCGTTTGAAACAAAAATAAAACATTTACTCGAGCAAACTCGCTCAATTACATGTAATTCAAATTAAAGTATATTCATCGTTAATAAAACGGAACATTTACTGAGAACCATTCAAACATTTTCAGTAACGGCGGCCAAAATTATTCGAGTCTGAATCAGAAAAGAGCTTTCTTGAAGTCATTATTTATTTCGTTGAAATACGCTTCAGAAAATATATTAAATAAGGAACGCATAAAAATTAGTTACTTTTAATTAAACAAGGATTGAGTAAGGATACACATTTCCTCGTAAGTAAGCTAAACTGGAATTTGTTGTGATTATTAAATTGCGGGAATACATTTGTAGCAGTTTTAAAAGAAAACTTGTTATTTTATGCAATAGATTTCTGTTTTAGTATAAAAGATCGATGAATCTCGTTTTGATCTGACTGATTTCTGAAATGAAAAACTTTCACTTTATTTCTTCTTATACAATGGAAAAAAAAGCATTTTTTAAAATGTGTTAGGCAAGGTGTAAAAAGAAATCAATTTGATCCTTACGGAATAAATAAATGCAATTTAATTGCTTACCGACTATGAATAAAGTTTTCGTTAAGAGTAATATTTCATCAAAATTGATCTAACTTTCTTGTTATTGCTGTGAATTGAATATGTAAATTTTACATTGCGTGTTTTCTTTTCTTTCTTTCTTTCTTTTTTTTTTCTTGACATATTTTAGTTTCCCCGTGTTTTAACTCTGAGCTGGACTATTATATATTTACATAATACTAAACTCCCACGCAGCCATACAGTTTTAAAATCATTCAATTCTCCAAATGTGAATTTTCTGTGCATTAAAAGAAACGAGCTGATGTGTGCATCACATGACTTCCTTTTACTCCAATTTAATGTCACTTCCCCATTATTCGCTATTTTAATGTGATTCAATATTTATTCTCTAAATATCACCAACAATGGCCAAATTGAAACCAAAAAAAAAAAAAAAAACTCCGCCAAATTTGTCGCCAAGTTGGCGACAAAACTTGGCGACCAAAAGACTGGCGATATATCGCCAAGTGTCCGACAAATTATAACGCCACTTGAGTTTACATCGAAATTAACAATGATTTCCCCCCAAAAAGGTGCAAAAGACCCCCTTAGGAACATCCGAAAGCAACCAAAACGGGAGGTGCACAACTAGACCCCACAACGAGTCTATGTACCAAATTTCAACTTTCTAGGACATACCATTTTTGAGTTATGCGAGATACATACGCACATACGCACATACATACAGACGTCACGAGAAAAGTCGTTGTAATTACCTCGGTGATGGTCAAAATGGATATTTCGCGTGTCTATACATTCTTAGGCACTTTTCCGCATGTGGTCGAATCGAAAAAAAAACTCAACATTCATTTGGGGGTGAGCAAAATGGAAATTAAGGGCGATTTTTGAGTGAAAATTTTTTCGCGAATACAATACTTCCTTTTTTGTAAAAGGAAGTAAAAAGGAACCTTTTTTATTGGCAGCGATTTAAAAGGAAATTGATTTACTTATTGTGTCATTCCATATGAAATCAACGAAAAGAAAAAAAAAAATTTGAGAATCATTACAGGTAATTCTAAAATTTACAGGTTTCAGTCTACCCACGTGATGATTGAAAAGAATAGATTTTTATATTTTTTTGGTCGTTAGTTTTTTGCGGGAGACTCCCCCATCCCCCCTAAAGCACTCAAAAAATGGTAAAAACTGACGTTTCGGTAGTTACAAAAACTTCTTTTTCTCAGCGTCTATAGGAGCTAGAGTGTAGTACCAGGTGTCAATTTAAAGCTCTTTTACTAGGCTTTCACGTGATATGTTATGTACAAAATATTTAAAATACAAATAAGCATAAAATTAACTGAATAAATAATTCACCGAATATTAGAAGAAGGTCTCAATTCCATATTATTAAAATCTGTTTGTGTCTGTAAGTCTGAAGCTTGATTTTCTCGAAAACCGCTGCGAATCGAGAGCCGAACGAGGTACCGATCGATTCGAAATTTTCCAAGGAAGACGATAAGATCAACCTTGTACGACTTTAATTAGCGGAGATATTAGTTAAAACGTTAACTAACATTACGTTATTCAGGGATTTTTATTTACTTCCTGTTGCCATTTTGCATATGGGTGAGCAAATAAAATTCTAATAATTGTTCTAAAAGGAATTTTTTTTTTTTTTGGCTGCTGTTCAAATCTTAAAACAACCTTTCCATCTAGAATTTTATTTTAAATTAGTTTAATTTATCCTATCTTCTGATATATAAATTCTAAAACTACTCTTCAAAGCAATTTTTTCGTTTAGAAGTTATTGTAAAATAGCTTCGTTTCTCTTTTGTTCTAAGCTTCCAAGCAATGATTTTTATTTATTTATGTTGCCATTTTACATTTGTGTAAATAAACAACAGTGGGACTGACGTCATCAAAACAACCAACCGGATTAATCGGCTGCTCTATTCTGACATAACCTTTCGTTATCGTCTGCCTTTTTTTATTTTTTACAGCCGACGTTCTTTAACTCTTTTCCTTTTAGCATATGAAAGTTATTTCTTTAGTTATGTTTATTTATTGTAGTGTAAGTTTATCATTACCAGCCTCATATTTTGGTAAATTTAGGATGTACAGCTAATTATGTTTATTTTGTTGGACTTTTCCCCTTCACAGGGGTGAGTTTTCGAATAATATCTCTTTTTTTTCCTTCCTGTTTTTACTTTTGAAATACATTTTGTATAGTTAAAAGAACACGTCAAATTAAGAGTGTTTGGATTACTTTAAATGAAACAGAGTTGAACAAAAAAGTTTGCTTTTAATGATTTTAAATAAAGCTTAATTGGAATCTGATGACTTGGTATTAAATTAATGTTGATTGGTATTTATTAAGTTTTGATATTTGATGCTTTAGTTTCAAGTAATCAACCAAACAATATCTGTCATTTTATGTAAAAAACTGATTGTTTTTGTGCATAAATATTTCAGATATAGTCAGATGTAATGTATATCAGATGTAATTCAGTTTAATGTGAGCACAGATTATAATTGATAGTGCATATATTTTAATTTTTTGTGCTAACTGAAAATACTCATAACTTGTAATCATTGATAACTATTATTAACGTTAATGATATTTTTGCCAAAAATATATTTTACTGGTGTTTTTCAAACTTAGCATTACGCGCATTTATTTATTTCTTAACGCGTTATAGCTTGATGTTAGGACTACAAAAACATCATCTGGACATCTCTTTCTTTTTTTAGGTAGCCCGTGCAACGCCAGGCACGCAGCTATTTAATATTTAAAATGTTAGTGACAAGAATTTAATCATTTTATAATAACAAAAATTATTTTTGACTTACAACAAAATATTTCAATATGAGTGTCAATTTTTAAAAATTTGCCTATATTATCGTACGTTTTAATCTTCTGTGGTATTTTTTTCTTGACGGGAGTAGACTACATGTACTACTATATATAGTTCCTGCAAAAAATCTTATCTGGTTTGAAAATTAAAAACTTTAGATGCAAACTTTTTGTCATGATTTAATTGGCATGCTCCTTAGTGATTTGGCCGAATGCTAGGGAGCATGTAAATAAAATCATGACAAAGAAGTTTGCATGTAAAGTTTTTAATTGCCAACCAAATGTAAAGATTTTTTTTTTCTTTTTTGCCGGCACTTTAGATAAAATATTACCAGATTGGTGGCGCTAAAATCAAAGTAAATGTTTCACCATTTCACTTTGCCCCGCTATTTCACTTTGCCCCACACTCCCCTACATAAAATTAATAAATAAAAAAGAAACTTTTTCTTTGGAACGAAACTGTGCAACCGATTCAGAGTTCATTGATGAAGGCCAAACTTCAAAAGTTGAAAAGTGGATATAAGTTAAGCTTTTGCGAAAAAGGTCAAAAAAATCTATTTCATGCCATCATTCTTTCCAAAAATGTTGAATCATGTGCAATGAAATTTGAAAAGAATGTGTAAGTTCTTTAATTTTCTAGAGAGAGATGATGTTTTGAAGGTTGATACATCGCAAATAGCGAAAGTCATTGATGACCCTGAGATGAATCACAGAGGACAATATTATTTTCTAGAAATATTTATGTACTAATTTCTAACCTATGAATAAAAGTACAAAATTACTATTCATTAAATTGTGAAATTAAAGCTTTTAAATCATCACTTTTTCAGTGACCTATTTCACCCCATCCTTATCATATCAATAGTTTGCTTTTTCAGAGATGTCTCACTTCAGATGTCATAAGAAATATTCATTTGTATATCCTGTGCATTTATTCACTTGTTGAATCCACATATTCTTTGCTGTCAAGAGGTATGATTGTGAAATTGCTGTTTCTTGAGCCTATTTTACCCACTTGAGCCTTGCCAATTTGCCACGAAAAATTTTTCTAATAAGGAATTAAAATGACAAATTACAATAGTTTGGTACATTGAAAGTTTATTTTATTAAGCGGAATATTTTTTTAAGCGATATTCCAATAAACGGGCTCCACTGTATGTGTTGAATATCGATTTTCACTCTAATTTTCAAACTAAATGGAAACTCATTTCAAAGCTATATGATTTGATCACTGCGGTCAGCAAGGCTTTCCATATTAAAAATTGGCCTTTTTATTGAAATAACTTTGAAGACCACTGGTACTTGGAGCCTCATTCGAAAACAGGGAGCTTGAAGACGTTTTTTCTTTTTTTAACAAGAGCTCGTTCTCTAAACAAGTGCTCAAATCTCGTGCAGTTTTCTGACCTTCGAGGCCCGACGTGCTTAGAATATGGAAAAACGGAACTCGCGATAATACCGTTTGTTGTTCTCCTCTCCAGACACTGATAAGATAGATCGGCCAGTCAACTCTGCAATTTTTGTCCCCATAAACTTAAACCCTTTAAATACTAGATGGAGCTGCCTTCGTTCGCGCTTTCAATTCATTTTCACCATTGAAAGTACAATAAGAGATATGCACCTCTACCCCTCGAAAAGTTAATATTTTTATGAATTAAATCGTGGAAGGTTCACAAAGAAAGCGATAACCTAACTTACAAGTTCATGTAATATATTTCAAACGTGACTTTATACTCGCAAGCATTTCAAGAAATGTCTTGAACTTTTGAATTTATGTTAAAAATAAAACACAACCTAAAGAAATAATATACATATTTTAATTCAAACCAAACCGCTTGGAGCCCTTTTATGAAGTGATGTGTTAGCTGAGCTCGAACCGGGATGTCCGTGAAAGGAGTTTAGAAGCAGTCGCTAGCTGCAATCTTCTAGGAAAATGTTCGATCGGTTAAAAGCAATTCTCCAGAACAGTTCCTATTATCATAAAGACAGTTGTTCTGAATTAACGCCCATAAGCTCTCTACTATTCCTCATCAAAATAGCAACAGCTCCTAAAGAAACTCTTATTAGAATCAGTAAAAGAGTTCGTAACATTTTAATTAATCTGTATTTTAATGCGTAGTGTCCGAATCTCGTCCAAAGTGTGAAATGTCACATTCTATTGAAAAGAAGTGCCGAACGCCTTGTCTAGTGGTTAGAGAAGTTTGAGTGCGGATGGGGAGGTTCTGGGTTCGAACCACAAGGCCAGGACATGGACGTACCGTCATCGTCCTTTCTTTGTGTGAATGTGTTGTTATACTATGAATGGTTGCCTACCCTATAAGCGGGTTCCTATGGTATGTGTGTACAGTGGAAGTCGGACTTCGCACCACATTACGGTACATGTTGGAAAAGTGAAGCAGCGCACCCCAAATTGCCAGCCTAGATGGCACGAGGTAACAACAACATTGAAAAGAAGTATAAATTCAGATCTGTCTATATTATTAAATCAAGTAGCGTTGTGGTACCGGTAAGCATCAGCTTATAAAAATTGGTTGCACAAAGTTGGGATTTACCAATAGATTTGTTTTTTCTTTTTTCACAAATTTGGCAATTTTACGTACTAAATTTCAGGCAAACGTGCTCGCTATACGTGTATTACTGTCTTCTTTCAGAATATAAAGATATAGTTGCGTCTAAATATAAACCTCTCAAGTTTTGAATGAGCTTTAGCCATATTTGTAATCAACCGATAGCTTAGTTGAAATGTATCCCTTTTAATGTGATCACTTTGGGTACAACGATTTTGCTCATAATCGGATTGATAACATTAAATGAATAAAGTAAGACTAAAAAATAAAGTGAAAAAATTCATATGTAGGTACCCTGTTTCCCAGAAATTGTAAAAAATTTTTTAAAAAAATCATTATTATTTGACTGAGCATCTTTTAAAAGCTCACTAATAAATTGCGCATAGACAATGTGTTGGTATATTTTAATTTTGTGCATTAAATGTTTAAAACTTTCAAGAAGAATATTGTAGTGACATGTATGCAAATTAGTCCCCTCATATAAGAAGAGGCATTTCTGTGTTAAGTGTGATGGAGAAAATGAATACCCAGTGTTACCATTTAAGCTGTACTTGTTTTTATTTAGGTATTTAATAAATATGTTACTGTTGAATAACTGTTTGATTTTTAACATCGAAGCTGCAACTCTGCTATGTTGGAGAATTTCTAACACTATGTTATTTTAAATCATTGGAGCAGTGTTGTGGGGTAAATGACTGGTTATGGGCACCCAATCAGTAATGGGCAGGTTTTTCTTGTATCGTTAATAACAAGTTTGTAATTGATATTCCAGGAGCACGATCATAAAATTCACAAAATAGTATCCTTCAAGAACACCCACCACATTTTTATCAAACATAAGTTTTTATCTACAGTGTGATTAATTATGAAAGTTCTTCTGAGTTACCAATGGAGAATTTTCCTTTACATTCAGGCTTTTTGTAAACATAGCTTGTGCAAATAGCATTTTGATGACGTTGCTCCTTATTTAACCGATCGCAATGCGATTGGTACGTACTCATTCCTTAGCTTTTTTTTCTATCATTTAGATATATTTTTGCCATTAATTAAAATATTTAAGATCCTCTTAAGCTAGTGTGCCCATAACTAGTCAGTTAAAAGTAAGTTTTTTTTTTTTTTTTGTTTTGTTATGAGCACTTACGGGACCATAGTTAAATTTTTGGCCATTCAAACTCAAAACTGTTATTTAGAATTAAGGATCAAATATAAGCTAAATTTGACAAACGAAATATTAAAATGCAGCAGTAGAATAGTTCTATTTTATTTATTTATCTTTATTGTTGTTGCTCAGACGAACCTATAAAATGCGTTTTCTCAGTTATTCATTTCTTAATTTTAATGTCTCTCGAATTTGTAAATCAGGATGTATCAAAAAAAGAAAATGAAATGTTAATCACAGTGGAATATTAACGAAAATTTCGAAGCTTAAAAGTGCAATTTCTGCGCTCTAATACCGTGAAAACTAGTTTTTTCCATGAACTTGAACAGCAACATCACAGTTCAACAATAACCCAAATTTAGGAAGAAAAAAAAAACCCTTAACCATTCCCGTACTAGTCATTTACCCCACTCCACGTTTCAATGCATGTAATGTATTCCTCATTTCAGCAGGTGGCTCAACAATAAGGTATTCTTCATTTCTGGTAAACTTCTGATGTTAATCTGGAATCTAGAGAGATATTTTGATCAATTCATGACTTAAACTCTTCAGATGTCATCACTGAAGGATTTTCTACCATACTTATAGTTTTCTGATCAGCGTTTTTGTAAAATCTTGAGTAGGCGAAGCAGTTTCTGATTGTTTTTAGGAGAAACCCGATCCCTGATTTTAAAACTAATAAAATTAAATGATGTAATGATTGCATAAAACGATATTTTTAACATTTGAATGAATATAGCAAAGCGAGGCAGAGTGATTTTGATAACATTAAGCTATTAATAGCTTAGTCCGAAACGACATTGAGCGGAGACTGCAGTAAAAGCAAAGTAGAATGCTAACTATCTAGTCCACAGCGAAAAATGTTTGAATTATAAACAGTAATCGTGTGTCAAAATAAATTATTCCTTGGTTTGAATTCTTTGGGAGGTCACAGTGACCTCCCGTGGCAAAACATGTCTGGCATTTAGTAAAAAAAAAATATATAAATAACGCTTCAAACATTTCAAGTGGAACCAGTCTCTAAAATGTCTTGATTTGGGAACATATAGTTTTGTTTTGTTTTTTCTGAAATACATAAACTCTTACCAGAAAATGAGATGTCCTGTTTTGAGAAAAGAAATGAATAACTGGTCACGTTAGTTAAGCGAAGACAAGTGTTTGGAGAAAAAAAAGACTTCGAAAATACTCTTCTATGCTCTTAGTAATTAGATATGCCGTTTTGCTTCCGTGGAATGGAAATGAAGCGTCTTACGTCATACTCTTGCGAGAACTTCTAGTAACCCTTTAGGTTGAAGCTGTAAATAAAATCTCGACGCAAACAACATCTTTCTTTCCTTGCATAATCATAGGTTAACCGTTTGCGTTGCTGACGAATGGCGATTTGTGTTCTGGGTTTATCTCTTTGGCTCAGTGGTCTTGCCAGGGGGCCCGACGGAACATGTCTAGGGGAGGTGGAGGTGAAATAAAGGGCTGTTCTGTTTTAACTCAAGCATTACCCAGTTTTTAATTTCAAATACTCTTCCATTTGCATTTTTAAGCTCCCACCCCTTTTCTCCGACTACTCTACGGAGTTAACCCTTTAAGTTTATCTGTTTGGGAGTTGTACGTATTTCGGAACTTCTACGAAGGCTTTCCGGGGAAAGCCCCAGAAATCCATTATCCAAAACATCCAAGGCCGTCTTTACTTTCGTTTTTGAAACTTCAATAACAAAATAAAAAGGGAAGGGGAGTTCCTAAACTCCATCCCCAATGGTGCCCCCCTAAAAACAGATAGCCCCCCCCCCCCCAAAAAAAGAGAAAATACCCCTAAAAATTTCAATGGTGCAGCAATCTGTGCCATGACTTCCTCTCCCCTAAGTGGGCACCCCTGCCATCCCTTCCCCTAACGGCACTGAAAATGGCCTACAATTATGTGTTTATGACTTCAATGTCTACAATTGCCGGCAAACCTCCTCTCTCCCTAACATGATGAAAGATCGTCTAAAACCTTTTTTTAAGACTGCAATTTCGAAACTTTTCCTGGAGTCGAACTCCGGACCCCTATTACTGCGCAAGAAATAAATTTCAAGAATTGTTAATTCTCCGTATCCACATGTATATCTCTTCTGGCTGCGTTGCACGCTTATTCGAAAATAAAAGTCTTTTCAAATGACGCGTGTTCAACAATCAGTGTTGAATAAAAGAGGAAAAAACAATGTAAAATTTCCCCTCGGAGTGGTGGCGATAGTTCCTAAAAATCCCGTTAAAATTTGGACCTTAGTCCCTAAAAACTTCAATTTGAATGATAAAACTTAGTAAATAAAGTTTATACTCCCCCAAAAATTAAACTCCCGTATGAATAAAGATAAATATAGAAAAAAGGATTATTTGAATAAAGGCAACAGTCCCACGTTTACAGGCCCTTTGAGTCCTCATTAGAGTTAGGACAACAGACCCCAAAATCCCCAGTACAATCTCGACATTAGTCCCTAAAAATAATTTAAAGAGTAAGCATAATATTCCTTAAAGATCCCTGTCAGAGTAGGGCACATAGCGCCATTGAAATATTTAGGAAGTTTTTGGGGGTTGTCCATAAATGATGTCACACTACTTTTCAACAAATTTGACCCCTTTCCCCCCTTTGTCACATGGCATGTTTTTTTTTCTTTTCGTTAAACATATTGGTGTAAGCAAATGAACTCTTATTACCTCTTCCTCCCATGTCACAAGCTGTCACAATTTCACTAACCCCGCTCCCCCTTAAAGTGTGACATAATTTGTGGACGACCCCTGAGGGGTACTTTTCTCTTTCTCTGATGGGGCTCTCTCTTGTTCTTCGAGGTACATGAAGGTTCCATTGCTCATGGAAGGATGGGCACCCTTTTTGCTACCATTGGGACAATATACCCAGAGCTGCCAATGAAATTTTCCTCAGTACCCAAGATTTAGCTCATAAAACACCCAAGAAATAGGGAAAAAAAGATATAATTAGGAATTTTTGAAATTCATTGTTTTTTTTTTCTTTTGTAATTACTACTATCGTAGTTGGTTAATTATCCATCTTAAAAATGATAAAGCAAAATAATTTTATAACAAATACTAAAATTGATTTTTCATTAATTATTTCTTTGGAACAATTTCTTAAAAAATGGTGCACAAATCGTCTGCTACAGAAACTACAATAATTAAGATAATTAGGAAAGATTTACGACATAGATTAAGAAATTGCATCCAGGGTTAGAGCGAGTTTTATGATTTTTATTATTCTACTTTTTTATTTTTTCATTTATTTATTTTTGTTTCATCCCAGCATAATCTTTCTACATAATCACAGCATACGCATGAAAGAAACCTTCATCCAGGTATTTTAGCGACAGTATTATAAGTTATAGCTAAATTATTAAATAAATATATCTTTTTCAACAATAAAACTCGAAAAACCAAGAATTTCAAAAAAAAAAAAAAAAAATCACAAGAACCCAATATCTCAACTGAAAACCAAGTTTTGACAGCTCTGATTAAAACCCGCAAGCAGTTTCAAATGATCCTACTTGAATGATTTCAGTAAAATATAACTTAGCTTTCCAATGCATTTTCAATCAATATTTCAGTGTCTCTGGGGCATATGAATCTCCCTGCACTCCTCGTGAAAATCTACTTTGATTGTTTTAGGATGTACGGTGTCCTACTTAGTAGCGGAGATTCGGAGGGGGGAAGCAAGGGGCGAAACCGCCCCCCCCCCCCACACTGTTTATGGTTCATTTATTTACTTCATTTTTCAAATTAGGAATCAAAACTAGAAATTATTTTAAAAAAAAGCGGAAATGTCAAATCGTAATTATTTGTTTTACTACTATATCTGTTTACGAAACATTATTTAGCACAAGCAATAACTTTTATTTTATGTATTCTTTGTTTAGATATTAGTAAATCAATTGTTTTATTTAAACAAGCCATACTTGCGTGAAATACACATACTTGTTCAATAAAAGTATTAGTTAAAAGTTTGTGACATCTCAAAATACTGTGGGGTAAGTAATGTAAGTCTCATTCATGTCTAAGCGTTTTTTCAGGAAAAGTTATTTATGTGCAAAATTCATCAGAATCTTTATATAAACATGCGTTAAGTTGTTAGATTTACATTAATTACCACTCATCTGTTCTCAAAACCTGCCCTAGCAAAATTTTGTACTTTTTTCTCTCTCTTTTATTTTTCATTTAATTAATTAATGAATGAATTAATTATTTTTTGACTGCCGCTAAAAGTCCTATGGGGTTTACTTGTCTTTTTTTGCCCCCCCCCCCCCAACTTTTCAGTTCCGATCCCGCCTCTGGTCCTACTAGTGAAGGAATGTTTCGCAATTTCTTTCTTTCTTTCTTCTTTTTTTTTTTTTTTACAAAAAAGGTTTTAAGAGGTTTTTTTCGTAGATGAACTCGTTTAAAAACTTTCTCTTATACAATTTCAAAAAGGAAACGACAAGAAAATGTTTTGTTCATCTCTTTATTAACCACGTTCATTGACTGGGTTGCTGCGCCATTTTTCAATTTATTCCAGTTATAAACTCAAGCAGAACCTTGAAAAAATAGCCCATAATTTTAAAAAACAGTTACGCATATTAAAAATTACTCTATAACAAAAAATAAATAAATAAAAAAAAATTTAACTTTTTTTTTTCTTTTAAATCGACGCACCGAGAAGAAGTTGTCGGAATGAAACGAAATTTTACATTCATGAGGAAAACATTGATACAAGAAATTGATTACAAAATGAGATGAAAATGTTCATTTATTGCTGGAAAATTCCCTGGAGGTTTTAGCGCCCTGTTGAGCATCTTCTAACGTGAATGTATGAGATGATACAGTCCAGCATCGAGGTCTCGTTCAATGTCCTACTTTAGCTCGTACCACAGTTACTGTAAACTCACCGCTAGTTCTATCAAATACATAGGCTGTCCAATTTACCGCCTTAAGTGATCCCCGATATGCTCGATTTTTGACAAATCACGCCATCGCGCCGGCCAGAGAAGGTGATAATATGGGGAAGAGGAAGAACCCTGACACCCTTGCTGTGTGTGACCGAGCACTGTACTGTTTAAAAATGGTTCTTGGGAGACCCACCTGGAGTGCCAACACATGTGACTGAAGCATGACACTAACGTACCGTTTTGTTGTCATGAAACTGTGTATCAGTATTACGGGTGACCATGTTTGGCATATGATAGCACCCTATAACATCAGTCCAGTGGTGGGTGTGGTGTGGATTATTAAGGATAATGGCGTGCTTAAGAATAGGTGTGGTGTTAAGGGATAAGATCATTCACAAATCATAGAGCACAGTTGCCTCAAATCAGTTGTTTTCACTTTCCTTACTTGATTTCTTCGGTTTCACTACCCGACTCCGCGCCATTTCTAGATCAACATTTTTTATGGCTACATGAAATACACCGCCAGCTCAGTCATTCCATCCGAGGACTGCAGTTTCGTGCTTATCAGCACTCATCAGCCCGGAATAGGAAGTGAATGAGCTGGAGGTGGAAAACCTCTTAAGGAAGCCAGGAGTGCCAAACAAACTGGCAGCCAATAAAGAATTAGCACTGACTAGACGAGTGACCGAAGCAATGGTTCGGTTCGGCTGGGTTCGGGCTTCCTTAAGAGGTTTTCCACCTCCAGCTCATTCACTTCCTATTCCGGGCTGATGAGTGCTAATAAGCACGAAACTGCAGTCCTCGGATGGAATGACTGAGCTGGCGGTGTATTTCACATATTTCTGCTTTAGCCCTGGCTATTAGGGCGGTAACTTACTGAAAATACCATGCCTTGCCTTCTGTCTTGCAGCTGAACGGAACCATTGCTTCAGTCACTCATCTAGACAGTGCTAATTCTTTATTAGCTACCAGTTTGTGTGGCACTCCTGGCTTAATAAAGAGGTTTTCGACCTCCAGCTCATTCACTTCCTATTCCGGGCTGATGAGTGCTAATAAGCACGAAATTGCAGTCCTCGGATGGAATGACTGAGCTGGCGGTGTATTTCATGTATTTCTGCTTTAGGTCCTGGCTATAGGGCGGTAACTTACTGAAAATATTTTTATAGTTGGGCGGAACTATCACGTCAACCAATGGCTCGGATTTCGTGAGGATGTCCCTAAATCATTTGTAAACGTTATGTAATTTTCACTTCACTTTTAAACCTTTCATCTCTGCAGATTTCCGGTAAAACGCCTCAATCTTCGAATTTTATGGCTTTTTTTGCAAGCCTGATTCTTTTATAACCTTTAAAACACTAGACAGCGAGTCGCCGAACACCCATAAAACTGCCAGTCATCTCTCTCGTCCCCCTTTGCCACGACAGTTCCTTCGTTTAAGAACGGAAATTGAAATTGAATTTCTTAAGTTTTCATCGTACGAAAAGCCCCGAATGTGACGATGAAGCAGTGTTTCGTTTTCAACGCGCTGGAATAAAATATAAGCTCTATTTTACTTCCTAATTTTCATATCAACAGGGATGCCCACCTAGGGGGGGGGGGGGGTCATAGCGCTGACTGAGCCATTGAAATTTTTAGGGTGTTTTGAGGGGTATTTTTCTATTTTTTTGGGGGGGGGGGGTTGCTCTTTGATGGGTCTCCAAGATATTGAGGGGGTGCGCCCTAGCCCATAGAGGGGCACTCCTGATATCGACATTAGAACGCATTCACATAAAAGTAAACGAACAGGTTGCCAGAAGGATTGCCACTAAACCACTTGGCGGAGTTTTTCTGGAATGAAAAAAATAAACCAATAGTCTTCTCATTGCTGTCTGCTGGGCACCAGTTCGTTCTCGTCCTAGCCAAACACGTGATTGACGTCGACAAATGGCGCCTTTTTTTTGCATCTAGTCTGATATAGTGTATCTTTCCCGCGAACGCAGTATAGTCATTTTAGATAACTTTGAAACCTGTGGTTCAATTTCGCATCATTTAATATTTTTTAGTATTTTTACTTTAAATTTGTCTTACAATATTGCCTGCAATTCTCTGCAAATATCTACTTTTTTTTAACGTAAATATTTTTTCTCAGAGCTAAAACTACGCCAGCAATGGACAAAAAAAAAAAAAAAAAAATATTTTTCCAGCATTGGACAAATAATTATTAAAACTAATAAAAGTAATTCCAAAGTTCAGGTCATGATTTGTACCATTTTCGCGAGAATAGCCCAAGTGCTCAAAGTATGGATTTCGGTTTTGCGTTTAATCTAGGGATCCAAACACCGAAAAATATTTCTCACTCAGAAATGTCCAGTGGATTAAGGAATGGAATACATTGACTGTCCAATTCAAGCCAAGTAATTTTGGGCAATTCCATTATAATAGAGTTATCATTTGTCGCACAAAACATACTACAAAGAGCCCAAAAATGTTATAGTGTTTCATTGCATGAAATTTATGAAAAACATCATAAGCTCTACTTCTATAAAATGCAATTAAATTTTGTAGGTTCCCAGAAACATTTTTAAAATAATATTTTTTGGTTCAATAACTTACGTAACGTTCATTGCTGAGCAAAAATTAATACTATTTCAATTTTGTTTCAGGGAATCTTCAAAATTTAATGGCATTACTTAGAAGTAATATCCGTGTTCGTTATAAAATGTAATTAAACAAGAATATAGCATTTATAGTCTTTGGGAGTGTTTTATACATTAACTTTTACAAGTACAGAATAATTTTAAACAATCTTAGTCGCAAGTTAAACCTGATGGCTTAAACTAAGAAGCAGCGGACAGAAGAGGAACGTCCTGTCCTCTCTCCCTCTACTGTTTATTGAAAAATGAATGCATTACCATCAAAAATCAACAGCTCTGATAAGTGTATCTCAGTTCAAGGGGAAGGGTCCGTGGCGCAGGCTGGGCCATGGGGGGGGGGGGGTCTAATGGGACTTTTTCTTCTTTAGGAGGGCTCTTATTCAGGGCGTACACCGTAAATTTGAGGGGGTGCGCCATCGCTCTTGAGGGGGATGATCAGCGCTGCTCGATGCTGATGCCTTGGGGCTGTTCATAAACGGTGTCACATTTTTTTTCAACCAATTTATCTTATCTTCCTTGTGTCACACGTCTCACCGTTCACCTTCCTCCCTCCCCGTCCCTTTTCACATGTCACTCTGTTTTTCATAAGCATACTTTTGTTAAAAAATGTGTGAAAACATTCTTTTTGTCACCCCTCCCTCCCTCTTGTCACAAACTGTCAGAATTTCTCGCACCCTCTCCCCCCTCAAAGCATGACATCATTTGTAGAGAGCCCCTTATTTGTTACTTACAAATAAGTTTTCCTGCTTACATCTTTAGATTTGTTTCATTTTCTTTTTTTAATGCAGTAATATTCCTGACAACTAATAATATAAAATCCAAATTTTTATCATAAAAAATGTTAAAATGTCCTCCATTTGAAATGTCGGGTCTGGTAACCCTACGTAGAAGAGACTTTTACGCAACCCACGTGCAATTTAAGAGGAAGCGCTCTTGTCTGTGAACACTTGCAGCAAAACAAAATATTTCCAGCGCTTCGATTGCTTCATCACGTTTGAAAAAAACTGGCACGGGTTACTCTTACCTAACACCTGTCTTTAGAAAACATCAATTTCGTAATCAAGACATATTATTCAAAAATTAATCATAAGTTTTGCAATTTCATTTTGCGATAAAATATCATTATGTGAAACGTAAAAAATGTGCAGGAAAAATTCACAAAAACTTCATTTTTTTCCTTTCTAAAAATTAAGAAAAAAAAAGGAAAAAAAAAAAACTTCGCTTTCTATCGCAATGATTCCTACAAATGTCTATTATGAAACTTTGGATTTCGAAGTAAAACACTTTTTTTTGGGGGGGGGGGGGAGTTTACAAAATTTAAAAATAGTCCATACTTTTTGCAACTTATAGCAGAATTTTGACATTTTTCGAAAAATTTCAAATTTCTCAGTTTATGCAGAAGTATTTTATGCTATATGAGTTTTTTTTTTTTTGGGGGGGGGGGGGGGCAGTTTACGAAATTTAAAAATAGTCCAGATTTTTTGTAACTTGTAGGAAAATTTCGACATTTTTTCAAAAACTTCAAATATCTCAGTATATACATAAGTAATTTGTACTATATGAATAAAACACGAACTTTTTCACTCTCCAAGCCCAAAAATAAAAGGCTATTTTCTAAGGTAAGAAACGATATGCCGCCCTGTACAATCAAACAGGTAAAAGAGACGCTTATTCTCAACTTAATTGTTATGTGTTGAGCTGCGTTTGAGTGCTCTTGCACTGATTAATGGGTTCCATTGTAGCGTTGAAATGGCTATTTGAAGTATTTTTCTTCACAGTTTGAACTTTATTCATTTTGATTATTGGTCTTATTCTTATTTCAACACAAAAAGTATTTGACCATTTTTCATGTATTCTGTAATAAGGCTTTAAATTTTGAATAATTTCTTCTTAAACTTGTCTCACGTTCAAATATCTTTCGGATAGTCCACATATGATGTCACGCTTCGAAGAGGGCGGGGCTCTCGGGAAATTGAAAGTTTCCGACAGGAGGAGGGGACAGGGTAAGGCAAAGTGCGGCATTATGTGACAAGGGGGGAGGGTCAAAAAGGTTGAAAAAAGGGTTTGACATCATTTATGGTACAGCGTTACCACTGAGTCCTGTTACTACAAATAGTAGCTTCAGTATCCGAAAATATGAAAAGTAATCTCCAAAATAGTCGTCATGTGCAGAAAATAGTTTCGAAAATAGTCCTCCCCCTCCCTTTTTTTTTTTAAACAGCAAATTAATTTAATGACATTTCAATTAAACAACGTTTGGTTGTTTGGTGTATGTAAGCGAGACCACTCAAAGCAGTGGCTAGAACTATACACCCCCGGCGTATATTTTCCGAAAGTCTTACCTAAACAACCCATAAAAAAAACTTTAACAAACATTTTCTAGACTTCATTACAACTCTTTTAAAAGAACACTAAAGAAACAGCCGACAATTAATTTCGGGTATATTTTCTCATTGCTTGATTGTAAATTAAGTACAACAGTAAAAGATTGACTGCGTAAAAAGAAATAGAAACGCCGTTATTCAAGATATTTCCGATTGAGTAAAAATTAGCTCTAAAAAGGACGTAATAAGGTTACAATAATTGAAAATGTTAACTTTAATTGAAATTCATTTAGAGTGCAAAAAACAGTCAATAAAAATAAAAGTAGCGGAAACTAACTTTTTGCAAAAATCGCGATCGCAAAAACTAATCCTTTGAAAAAATTTCAATCGCAAAAACGAAACTTTTTGCATAAAAATATGAACATCACACATTTATGATCGTTAAATGTTTATTACGTTTCATTTTCCTACGTTTTAAAAGGCTCATTTTTAAGAAATAAACGTGGTAAAACGTTCCCAATTTTTTTTCCTTTTCGGTAAGTAGAAGGCAAACTTACAGCATGAATTTTCCTTTTTTTAAATAATTTTTTTGTCTTAAAAGAAAAAAAAGGAGTTTTTATATTTTTTGTCGCTTTTTCTCTAAAATAGTGGCCGTTTTTACAATTGATGGCAAAACAGTCGTTTCGGGTCACATGTTCACTAAAATAGTCGCCTTTGCTTACAAATAGTAGAAATAGTCGCTTTTTTAGTCTCCAATGGTAGCGCTGTACGAACATCCCCTAAACGTGTTAACAAAGTGATTATTTCGCAATCTCTGTACAATTGTCTTTTCTGCATCGGTTTGCAGCATCGAAGAAATCTAACTCCAGGGGCGGGTGTTGGCATGGTAGAAACGCAATCCTTTCCATTCTCGTACTCGCATTGATTTTTTCTACAGGTATTAGTCGTTTCTACCATATCAGCACTCATCACCAGAAGAGTTTAATTCTTCAAAGGAAATTGTTGCTTTGCTACCCAATTTAAAAGACAAAAATAATACGTTTCTGAATGAACTTCATTTTATTTTTCTAAAAAAGTTTCTATTCTGGAACTAACATCAGCGGAAACGAGATAACCAACTCCCTTTTCTTTAAAAGATCTAAAAAACTTAACTACACATTTTTTTAATTATTATTATTCCTTCTTACGTATTATTATTATTCCTTCTTACGTATTACTTCTTATTTTTCAATATTTTTGACTCACCCCCCCCCCCCTTTTTTATCACAAAGTGCCCCACTTCCCCTTACCCCCACGTGACATCATTTGTGAACTGCCCGTTCATTAAGCCTATATTCCTACAGAAGTAGGAGTCTGGAATCAAAAACTAGAAAAATGTTTTTAAACTACAGAGTTAGCATAAAAGAATAACCCGGTTTTAAAAATTTCTATTTCATAAACTATTACACTTTGCATCATAAATGACATATATTTGTCCATCTTAAGGGATAAGTGTCCATCTTAAGGCTCTTGCAAGTATATTTGATGAGTATTATATAATTTTAAAAAAATTGCGGAGGTAGGGAGATAAAAGCATAAAAAAAAAACATAATTTCGGTATTTTCGGACATAAAAATACCGGAAATACGTCTGAAAATACCGGAAATTCGGTAAAATACCGGAACACAATCACCCCTGACTACGAGAAACCCTCTCTCCATAAAAAGCTCTCAAAAAGAGAAAAGAATCTCTAAATCACCCGTAAATAACATTTGGAACGAAAAATATCAATAAGATGCTAAAAAATGTATCGTTTACAAAAAGAAAAAAAAAGAAAGGAAGGAAAAAATAAATAAAAATGAAATGAAAAAGTGAAGGAAAGAAAGGGAAAGAGAGAGAGGGAGAGAGAGCTTCTGGCGAAAGAGGAAACAATTGTTATAACGTTTGCAAAAGAAAAATAACTTTTTGATGATTTGAAATAAGCCTTCTCTTTCGCATTCGTGCTAAAACACTTATAACTCTAGTCCTACATATTTTAGAAGCTGCAAACATATTTACCTTACACAGAAAATCTGCTCTTTTGATTGGTTTTAAATTTTAAGTGTGCAAGTATGTTTTCCCCACCATGTTTGCGAAAGGATGTTAGAAAGTTCCGTTTTTAATGAATTTCTCTGTTCATGCGAATCCTATAAATATGAGAACTAGCTAGCTGAATTCCTTTGAAAATCCCCATATCTATCTAGAGTACATATATACATATTCTGTACATATTTGTTTTCATTGTCGTTTAGTTCCTATTAATGCGAAAGCTCAGATAATCCAAACAAGATGTTTATTTTTTTTTTTCAAAATAAATATTTAATTTTAAATTTAAGGTCTATTGGAACAAAAGAAAGAGTGAAAAAAGAACGAGAAAGAAAAAAAAGAAAGAATTTACTATCTCAAATGAATCCCGCTCAACTGAGTTTTCCGTCACAAGTGCAAAGACGCGTTGATGAAATTTTAGTCGTAAGAAAAATTGTGACGTATATGAGTTAGGAAAACATAACGCGAACATTATTTTTGCAGGCTTGGAATGTCAGTTAACTTGAGTGAAAAAAACAAGAACTATCTGCGCCAACATAACGAAAACATTTCCTCAGAATTCTCACGGTGCAGAATCTAATGTGGAGCATTAAGCTTAATTACAAGACACAACTGTGCTGGCAGAAAGCAAAACAAAAAGCTTTAAGTAGATTTCCTCTGCGCAAAAACAATTTTCTGGTAAATCCACATTTTTCTTAATCCGGTCCGAGTTATCTGCAGTGGAGTCATTAATCGAGTGGAAAATGATCGTAGGTGGCATGTAACGACGTTTACAGCGCTAGATGCTCGCCCGGGGTAAATTTCAAATGACTAGACAATATAAAAAACAACAAAAAAAAAGATATTTGCCGAAAATGGATTTGAGAAGAAAAAAAAACGGCAGCTAAAAAGAGTCCGAAAGAGACATTCGATTTGCGGCGTGTGGTGGCAGCGAGGGGTGGGCCCAGACACAACAAACCCGTCGCGACGGCTTCCAGACGTGCTTCCCCCTCCGCGAGACGCGACCGCTACATTTGGCTCCTTATCGATTCGGTGGCGAAGGTTTAAAAATTCTCGATTGTCATCTTTTCGAGACGGGTTTCTTTTTGTTCGACCTTGCAAATGTCAGGGCCTGAGACGCGACGCCTTATCGGGACTCTTCAACTGTGATAAGGGTCGGACTGGTTGCCGGACGGAAAGGAAAACACGGCCTGCGATAATTTTAGGCGATGGCGTACGTAAATAAAAATAAAATCCGACGGGTTTCCGAAAGAAAAAGTCAATAATTGAAATTCTTTTCTTCAGCTCGCATTTTTGCGCACAACAACAATCTCGAATATGTAGGATGGTTCCAAAACCGGCCCGACTGTTTATGTTTCGCTATCTTTTTATCGCTGCCAATTCTTTTTGCTAAACTTCTTTACAGCAAATATAATAATAATACCAGAGAGTGACATGCCTCTTCAGATACCAAACACCATTTCTCATTGCTCTCAAGGACTTTTCATTTTTATCGGATTCTCTTTAATTCGACTCTCGGTTCTACGAGTTTCCCCTTTTATCCGAGTTGAATTTAATTTTCATGATGAATGGTTTATTATTTTGTAAAAGGAGCCATCGTTTGCAGCGGTGTAATTGTAATGTTCTTTTGAGATATCCTAAAATATACCGACCAGTGATATTACGGTAAACTTTTTCTTTATTTTATTTATTTGTTTGTTTGTTTTTTTGAAGGCTTGAATATAAAAAATCCAGAAAACGAAGCGGCACCTTTCAAACATCTAGATCGAACAACCTAAGATTTTGCACAAATGTTATTGTTTTTTTTTTTTTTTTACTCTTAAAAAGTCCCCTGTGATCCAGAATAAAAACGCAAGAAAATTGTTTTCAATTTCAGTAATGAGATAAAAATCTAGGTTGTTTTATCTTATGAAATCTAATTCGTAACAGAATGATCGCGCTAGTTGAGAATAACTTGAAGTTATAATTAACCTGTTGCTTTTAATAAGTTTTATAAAAGAATGTGAGTACTTTTTTCACTTGAATATGCACTGAAATTTAAAAATTGCTTTACTTTCTTCATTTCTTTAATACACTTCAGGATTTCGACAATCCGAGGTAGACCCGGTCCCATTCACCTCGAATAATCGACACTCTACTGTATGTAGAGTTTCTTTTTTTTTTTTTTAATCAATGCAGGGATGAGCGTACGATTAATTCAATTCTACTAAAATCTTTTATATGCACGGAAAATCTCAAAAAGTCGGCGGAAGTTCGGTGTTTTACTTCATATATATATATATATATATATATATATATATATATTTTTTTTTTTTTAAACATTTTTATCTTAGCAGTATACACAAGGATGCACGTATACGTAGTACTTTAATAATATTTTTTTTCTGTTAATGCGCAGAAAATTTACGAAGACTGGATCATCAGTTGACTTACATATTGTACGGAAAATCCACAAACCGGATAACCCGCTTACTGATAACCTAGATGTCAGTATAATAACTCAAAAGAAAAGCAAAATCAGTTCTCACACGGTAAAAAGAAATGTTTTAAGTATTGACTGAACTTTAATTTGACATATGTTTGTCGATAAATGTCCTCAATAAAAATCTTATCTGACATTTTAATTTTATTCAATTATTTAAGTTCAATTTGCGTGGGTAGTCACGGAAGGTTGAATTATGGCTTTGAGCCATTGAAATTTTTAGGAAAAGTGAGTTACAGGGTATTTCTTTTTTTTTTTTTTTTGAAGAAACTCTAGCTGTTTAGGGTGCATGTGAGGAGGCTATCGCTCGGGGGGGGGGGGCATCTTGTATATCTAATTCTCATTCATGTGTGCAAAACATTCAAAAGGGACACATTTCTGAAAGATGAAAGCCTTTATTTTCTCATTTTTTCCCCTTCTCTTTCTTTTTTCTAAAATGTTCAATGAATGATTAAATATCACTCAAAAATAAATATTTTAAACATGGCTGGAAAAAGAATCGATCTTCAAGTTTAACTTCTAAAATTTCGGTCTGTTTTTTTACGACTAATCGTGCAAAAAGTTGGGGTGAAGAAATTTTATCCACCAAGGATGAAATTTCTTCGAAGCAACTTTTGCACGTTCTTTCTTCTGGTAGCCCTTTCTGAAGTATTGATCTCATCCCATTCGGCAGCTTCTTTCTCACGTTGAAACGACGTGGCTTTGGCTTTAAGGATCTTTTCTTGACGTCGAGGTCAGCTTGATTCTAAGAAGGCGTTTAAGAAACTTCGATTTCTTGGAAATGACAAGCCTATGTTTCATTTAAGAAGTTTTTCACTTAGACTACAAAAGCACTTGTGATTGCACAAATTAAAGTGTCTCAAAATAGGAAAAATTGCATCTAGTTCATTTTCAGCTCTAACAGTAATCTTTAAACCAGTTTGTTCATGGCACCTAAATTCTAACAATTCATTAGAGAATGCTCTTCATTGTGGCAAAGTTTTAATAATTCAATAAAGAATGTTCTTCATTGTGGCAAAGTTTTAATACTTCAATAAAGAATGCTCTTCATTGTGGCAAAATCACCAGAAGGTTCTTTGTAACATACAGGGTGTTCTGGTTTAATCTGCAAAGAACTCTATTTTTGCAACCGTTAGTCCTGGATGCATACTTCCAATTGCAAAAATGTTCAAAATCAGATGCAGAGTTAAGATAATGAAAGTTTGAAGTGAAAATTAAAATGAGTCAGAAAATACAAAATTTAACTTTTTGTATGGGGCCTAGGTCCCCTAACTTATATTTAGGGAAATAATCTCCATTGAAAAATATTAGTGACACAAAAAAACTTGACGTTTGTGCGACCAAAACTCAAGGAGATATTCGTTTTCAAAGTTTTAAGGAACCACACAAAATATGAGATTGGAACTTATCGCCCTTTCAGAATGACAGGTTGTCGAAATAAAATTTAAAAAAATAAAATAAAAACGAAGTTTTTTGTTTTTCATTGCTATTCAAAAATAAATGCAAATGTTATGCTATGACAGTCAAAAACACACAACAAAACCTCGAACAATTTGAAAAATCACACTGCGCACACATATAAATTTTAAACCCTTGTTAACTGCTATATTTCCCCCCAAAAGGTGTCATTGACGGCGAGTGTAAATGGTGTAAGTCACAAAACGCTGCGTTTCACATCTCGGTGAATATTGGGCATACTAATTTCAAACTTTTTGTGTTGGAATTATTTTTTAATGTAGATTATTTCCCTAAATATAAGTTAGGGAACCTAGGGCCCGTATAAAAAGTTAAATTTTGTATTTTTTGACCCATTTTTATTTTTGCTTCAAACTTTCAATAATCTTAACCCTGCATCTGATTTTGAACATTTTTGCAATTGGAAGTATGCATCTAGGACTAACGGTTGTGAAAATAGAGATCTTGCAGGTTAAACCGAAACACCTGTATAATACCTAAATGCATAGTTTTATGGTTTTTTGTGAATGGGAAATAATTTTTAAAAATTTCTGAGAATATGGCATCTGAATCAAGTATATGGAGGCGTAAAACTTTAAAAAGCAATATCTCATTTGAAGTTCAGTTACGGACACGACTTTTGCGCTTAGCACAGCAGTATAATCGTACCTTGAGCTATGTAGCTATGTATCTCAACTTTTTAACTATTTTTTCAGCAACAATAGCTGTAGATAACCTTTAACCCTATCAACTTTCCACAAATTCAACTTACACTTAGTCAGATAGACTGTTCAATTACCAAACATGTTTACATAAAAATGGGTGGTGTGGACGTGTCTGCGTGCGTGCGTGTGTGTATGTCCTTATACAAATCCACTTCGCTTCAGATCTTTGCCAAATTTATCACAGAGGTTCCTTGATGCTCAAAAATTCACATGGAAGGGGGGGGGGGGGGTGCCAGAAAATCCATGAAATATTTACGCGTATTAATAACAACGGCTGAAATTTTGGAAATTTAAAAAATCCATAGAGCTCTAAATTTAAATTTGGAATCCTAAATCTGCTCTTTTCTACACGTTAACGGGAAATTTTACTTTGTTTTCTTTTATTTGCAACTAGCTGTTGGACATGAGTCACTTGACACGACTTTTATTTGTAAGGTAGACCGTGCAACGCCGGTCAGAGTAGTCAATTAAAGCGGAATATGACTTATAGGGAAAAAAAAGTCATCAGGTACGCAGATTGCTTCTAATAGGATTAATTATGTAATTCACACTCTTACATATCGTCTTAATGATGTGCAGGCGGCAAGTTATCCATCCCGAAGATAAGCTATCTCACTGGCATTACGCAGATAGTGTCCTTTAATTAGGAGAGAACACTCTTCCGCATTTCAATTAAAAGGTTTGTCTCGTGATATCTTTGGGTTCACTTCTTAGCCTTTCTTTCTCACGTGATCGAGACAGATAAAAATGACTTGTCCTCGCCTCGCTCTTGTTTCAATTCCGAGGCCACGGGTCAGGTTCAAAACGAGCCCAAATTACTGTTCAAGTTCTACCTTAATTTGGGGCATGAGCAAGATGTAAGATTTTTTCAGTACGGTTGACGCTCGATTTTGGAAGCCTCAAATTTACGAACGCTCAAGATTTTACGAACAGCTTCCCAGTTTCTATACATCATTCATTGAAACAATGCTATTTGTACGAAATGGATGAGCAACAAAGTAACTATCGTAAACAACGTAAAAATACAGCATAAATTAGCGTTGGATTGCAGATCGGGGTTTCGAGGAACCCCTTTTTTTTTCAATGCAAAAAAGTGTGAGCTTTTGGATGTTAAGTCAGCCGTTTCTCAGATGACTTTACATCCAAAAGCTACGGAAAGAAACGGGGTTTCCAACAAGTCCAGAAACACGTGTCTGCAATCAAACTACTGTCCGATATTTTAACGCGAAACCTTACTCGAATATGCGCATGCGTGATGTTTCTTCTGATTTTATCAAAACAGGGGTGATAGCAAGAAGGAAGTAATGAGCAAGCAAAAACTGAATGAATTGGGAAGTGCGCTTCCTTTAAACCATCACCCCTTTTTCAATTGGAACCGTTTGCAGCTGCTAGTCGCAGAGTTCGAGAACAGATAGTACTGATTTGTGCTTTATTTGCGTTGTTTACTATACTGTTTCCTAATGCTCTTTGTTTTTAAGACCACTTTTCGTGGTACCAAACAGTTCGTAAAATTGAAAGTTAACTGCATTAACAAATCCGCCCCTGTAATGTTGTTACGTACTGTTATTTTAAATAACACTTAAAGGTCGTTTACAGAGGAAACCTTAAAAAAAATGAATACTTTTTCCTCCAACCCTCAGTTTTAACCTTCTAATTTTAACTTTAGCCAAGGTTTCTTGAACGCTGGTCCGGCGGGCCAGCAGTGGTCTAGGGAAAGATTTGATGGGTCCTCAGATATTTTTATGTATTTGCGTTACGAAAATACCCCAATTCAAAGTATAAATATTATTTTATTCGATATTTTATCCGTTAATTTTGTGATTACTTTTCATAGTGATTTTCCCCGAAGCTTTATTCATTTATGTATTATAATTTAAGTAGTTGTTTAACATAATTTAAATGTTATTGAAAGTAAATTGTAACAAAAATTTTACATTACCTTACATAACAGAACATCAATATCTAGTTATTCTTTCTTTTTCTTTTCTTTAATGTTTTTTTTTTTTTTTGCTAAAAAACAGCTAAAACAAAAAAGAAGAATAGAAATGCCCATCCGATCATCTATCTGCGAAATTTTTTGACTAATTTCACCATCAAAAGAAGTTGAGAAACATCTTGAGTGACGACCAATGTAGATTCTTCAAAAAAGTGAACGTTATTTTTTAGAGAATCAAAATATAAAAAATTTATCAATATTTAGTTATTATTTCATTTGGTCTTGAAGTCAATGAAGTGCTTAGTAAAGGTGTTGATCCTAATGTCAAAGTCTTGTTTATCTCTTAATATAATTTTCTTTCAAAACGAATAACTTCCCTGGGTCCAGTTTAACCAATGCTCACAATAGCAATTAATTTTTTAAATATTACTGTATTACTGTACCACGAATCAATCATTTGCTTTTATGCATTAAATAATAGTCTAAAAAAAGAAAATATGTAATAATTATTGTTTGCAGTTTGCTCAAAAAAAAAATATATATATATATATAAAGCTCTGGTCAATTTTCCTTTTTATGTAGGTCCCTGGAAAGCTTTTTTGATACTATGAATATGAATCAATAAAAAATAAGCCGGTTACTTGTGTCAAAGATCACTTCTCTGTAAGAAATAAGTGAAACTTATCAGTAGAGATATTTAGAAAAAAAGCATAAAATCTATAATATTGCGTATGGTTTTTATATTGAGGTTGACGGGAATTTTTGTGATGGTATTAAACCTCAGAGGAGATGAGATATAATTTTCATTTGGATTTTCCAGAAAAGCAACAATTTCTTCATTGTCACGTGACAGATCTCGGCATTTGCTTTTGCGTCATAATTCGTTGGCGATCATTGTTTCAATTAATGTTGATTTATCTTTATGCTGGACATGTCCATGACATTACTGGGCAAATTGGACTCCTAATCGGATTGGCCATGGACCGTTTACTTATAGATGAAGCTAGAATGATTCCCACTCAATTTGTCTCATTTTGTTCCTGCAAAAATCCTGCAGATTTCTTGAGAAACTATGCAGAATTTCTGCAAGGCAGATATAATACTAAAGAAGTAATTTTTTTCAAAATAAAAGTAAATCTCAAGTTCTCGAAACTGACGCTTATTTGGCTCAAAACTCGATATTTTTGCACGAAAAAGAAATGTGATGCTTATACAAAATCGCCAAAACCTAATAAAGTTTTGACATCATCATATCTTGGAATTATTAGCGATTTTGTATAACCATCAGATGATTTCGAGCTTTTGGAGAAATGAGTGTCATTTGCAAAAACTTAAAATTTAATATTAATTGGAAGAAATGCGCAGAACTTTTGCAAAATTACTTCTATAATATGTCTGCAGACATTCTGCAGAGTTTCTGAAGAAATCTGCAGAGTTTCTGCAGAAAATGTCTCGTATTTGACTGCACGTCTACCGCGTTAAAAACGGGATGTGCCTTTAGGGGGGCAAGGTTACACATCTGTCATTTAACTAATATCAGGCTTGAGTGTACGATGTGTAGAAAATGTCTGGGAACGTTTTAGGGCGGTCATCAAGAAGAGAAAGCACACGGCTGCTTCCCAGCCGCTAATATATGAAACAAGTTCTGGTTTTACTGGACAGTATGTCACGCCGCAGAATTTGACTCGAGTTAAGACGCTGATTATCGCTTTTTTTAGTAAGAAATATTGTCTCCAACTTAATTTAAGATTAAAAGAATTGACCGCCAATGTATTATTGCGCTCAGCAAAAATCGTTACAAGGCGGAACTGTCACGTGTCGAAGAAGAAAGTGACAGGTCTTCACGGTGCTTTTTTGTGTGATTCGAAAGAAAAAAAAAGGAGGGGGGGGGGGTATTGCTGGAATACTTTCTTTGAAGTTAATGCCGTCACAAGAATCAAACTATTGCTTTTAATTGACTATTAAAATATTTCAACCTCAGAACCTCACTGGTGTTGCCGATTAATATATTTTTATCACACATGCTGACATGAATTTTTGACATTAGATCAGGGAAATCTGGGGGAGGGGGGAATCTGGGGTGATGTGAAGATCAGGGGGAGGGTCTTCACATCACCCCAGTCAACCTTGAAGACATCACCGTGATGAAAATTTGTTTTGACTTCAACGAACCCCCCCTCCCTCTGACACCATAATCTTGAACCCGCCAATACAAGTTTTCAATTCGATTTAATCCCCCTTCCAGTCAAAGCTGGCTGGCACCTGTGTAAGGGAAGCTTTTAATAATGGCCGATTACTTTCGCGGCTTGATCGAGACCGTCGTCAATGAAACGTAAACACGGCGTGTGGCGCATGCGCAGGGCTCCCTAGGGAAGACGCGTGAATTGTAGAGACGTGATGACGACAAGCGCGGAGGGAATGAGAGTTTGGAAAGAGCCGATCCCACCCCCTCCCGCCACTTGTTCATTTGATTTGACTCTAGAGGGCGCCAGACTCAGCCGGCGTCTGAGATCTGAGTTAAAGTCGCGAAGTAGAGTAGAGTTAAAGATCTTCTGGCCATCCACCCGCTACGGACAGAGGCGAAAAGGCTCCCAGGTGAGTTTGACAAGTCAGCTTTCAATGCTATGTTCATTGCGAGCAACAGGCGCTCTTTTGTTTCGAGCTTCTGAGCGAAAAGTTCTAATACATAATATCCAACAAGTTTCAAAACAAAAAATTCGTTAATAAATTGAAATTTTTTCAATTTAATTTAATTTACATTTTCGCACATGATAGTAATCCAAACTAAAACGTTGATTCGAAAACCGATTCCATTGTTTATCTCTCGCTATCCATGTGTTTCGGCCCTCTTTTTTAGCTGAAACTCTTTTAAAACAAAAACTAAAACAGAACTGGAGTTAAATGCAACAACAAGCTCCTGTTGCTCGTATATTAAGTAATTAAATACAATTAATTTCATTATTGTATTACTCTTCTTTTCATTGAGAAACACTACTTTTTAATACTATATCTAAAACAAAAATGTTCATTTAAAAATGTTGTTCGAAAAACTCAATAAAATATTTTGCTGAAAGTAGACAGTAACGTTGAATCAACGTCTACAAATACCCCCTCGTCGAAAGGGCTCTATTTTTCTCACGCACGGCGAGTGAACAGACTTTTCAAAGTTTTGCATATCTGAATGAAATGCGCGAAACGAAAATGTGTCTGTGCGCGCATTAATTGTCAGAAAGTGAGAACTACACTAATAAATTCGTCCGAAGTGAACGCGCTTTCTTTCCCGATAGCTTTTTGTCTGCATCTTATTTTTTGGAACAAAAGTAGTTTTCAGCGCCGACAGAGGTAAACCTTTACTAAGTGCGAGTGACGCGCAAAATGTAATAGCATGCACGTGTTTGCGTTTCCTTCCAAACGCACTCAAAAAGCAGTAAACCCAAACACGTGTACTCAATGTACTTAGCATTTTTATGCGCTTTTACGTGTGACATCCAATAATTTCGTTGCGTTGACTGGTTTCGAGTTTTGGCTCATGAACTGTTTTATAAAAATGAAGTTTATATACCTGAAATTGCCAATGTAAAAATTGCAAAGGGAAAGCATATTTTTCAATACGATTTTGAAAAGAAGACTGTCATATAGGGTTGTCAATTGTTTTTAATTGTTATTTTGAATTGTTTGTCTTTCCCTTTTATAGACTTAACGAATTAAAAACGGTATGATATAAATTGCAATGATGCGAATGATGAGATATTAAATCTGTATCATTTTAATGTAAATCTTTAATATCAGTGATGAGATATTAAAAATAATGCATATGAATAAGTATTTAGTTTTCCTTTTGTCGGTATACATTCCCCGCGTATGCTCCGGTTTTGTGTTCGGCTGGCTACCCCTTTCGCTTGACATAATTCTGTCATTTTTCATATCCTTCCTTCTCGAGCTGCTTTTCCAAGTTCTCTTGTGTTCGGCCTGCTATGGGTGATCGCAAACGGGTGATTTTCAAATGCATTGACACATTAGGTTCAACGTAATTTGAAATTTTTTATTGTTTTTACTTTAAAACTCTCCAAGGTATAAAATCCTTAAAATTTATAGCTTTTTAACTAGGTGGTGTTTTGTGAGTTGTTTAGATTTAATTCAAAAAACTTCTTCGCAAGTCACCGTTTTTCTCATGACTGTTACCTTTATAAAAACATTAACGTAATTTCTTTTCTAAAAATAAATAATATTTAAGATAATTTAATCAGGATTTGTTGGATTAAGTAATAAGTCTAAATGGTATTAATACGAGTATTTAAGAAATTTTAAGTATTTAATAGCTGTTTTTCTCATGATTATTACTTTGTTTCCTAAATAAAGGGTAAAGATTACGATAAAAACATATTAAATTAAACACTAAATATTTTCATTGCAATTACCACGATTAGAGAAAACATTTCGGTATTGAAACCAATTTTTAAAGATTAATTAAAAATTTTATTGATGCAAATGGTGAATTTTAGTAACAGTAACACTCATGAGAGATGGATGCCCTCATGAGAGATAGACTCATGAAATAATTTATTTTCAAAGATCCCACTTACGTTTAATTACCGGTGAGGGTAAATTATTAATACAGTTCACCTTTTAGCTCTTGATTATTGTCTGAAAATGGGTAGACAACCTTACTTTAGCGTTTAATTTAAATCTTTTACTCTTGATTTGTGATTAAAAAATTTTTGGGAATACATGAGGGAAGTTATCGAAAGAAAATTACTTAAATACTATTTAAAACTCAGCTATTTAGAGTTGTAGTAGTTCAACCGTAGCATGTTTTGTTCCTTCACACGATGAGGGTAGGTCAGTCTAAGTTGGATCTTAAACTATTGACAATACTGTTTTTAAAAAACAGCAATCAAATTTATTCTTTATTACATGAGATATTATGCTACTTTGAAAAGATAATACATCCTAATTCACTTTTGAGAACATTACATCGTATTATATTTGTAAGTTTTGCTCAAACACATCTATTTATTGATCCAACTTACGAAGAATACTTAGAAAATACGATCTCTTTCATTTTTGACATTGACTGGAGAAAAATGAAAATCGGCTCAAACTGTGCTTGAGCAAAATCATTACCGTCAAGTGTAAATAAAGTTATCTTCTCGATAAATATTTAGAAAAATTACTTTAATTTTTCAGTTTTCAAGAAGTGATCACTGGTATACCCAGAGACGCGTGCATTAGGTTTCCTTTTGCACCCCACTTTCAAACTGAATTTACCTTTTTAAATATATTGTAGAGTTTTGACTGTAATTCCTCTAAAATAGGTAGTTATTTGAATACCTTATCTTAAGAATTAGAGTTTATCCAACACAACGCACACGAATCTAATTTGTGCAAAACTTTGTGTAAGTGCTCACTCCTCAATTTTTAATGAGTGTGAATGTATTACATAAATAAGGAAAAATATATCTCTTTAATAAAGGTATGAGTTAGAGGTAATACAATTTATAACTATGGATCTGCTCATTATTTGGGTCTCTTTTATCGTGAGTGTTACTCTCTTCTCATGAGCATTGCCTTTTCCAAGTAACACTCATGAGGTAAACACTCACGAAATTGATAGAATTCTCTACTGGAATAAATTCTATCGGTGTTTTTGAAAATTTAGTTAGGTCTCTTGTTTCCTTAGCAAAAAAATCATTACTGCCTAATTGTATATTTCTATACTTACAAAATATTACAAAATAAATGGGTAACACTCGTGAGAGAGGATTAAAATACTCTTTGCATTGAATTATACATTTCAATACACAACATATAAGGAATAAACAATCCATCTTTAGACTTACATATTCTAAGAAGAAACAACAAAGGCTTCCCCGACACTGTTGCTAATTACAATAAAAAAATAATTTGCACATAAAAAATAGTAATTTCCCTGGGGGAATTGTGTCCTTATGTGCAACTCATGAGTTGCACATAAGGACACAAACTGCATTGAAATTTTAAAATGTTACATGGGCATTTTGTAAAATCAAAACAAATATTACTTCTTTAACGCACAAAAAAAATAAAATGCTGCTTAAAAACGTACAAAAAAGACTTAGGTCATGCGAACTTTCTAGTCAGGACTAGAAATTACTAGATTTCCATTACTAGTTAACTAAAGTAATAGAAAAAGCTAATTAATTTACAACCATGAAAAAAAAAAGCGCTGAATGCAATGAATTTGGTGTAAAACACTGCCTCACTCTATGCTTATGCAATGCCAAAGAAATAATTTCATCAACAGGAAATTGAACGGAAAAAGTTAGGACACCAAACTGTCGATCGTTTTGAAAATCACCCAATAATGTCGTACCAAACTTGTTTTTTCTTCAAAAAACCTAGTTAAACGACGGACTTAAATCCTGCCATATTTTGATATTTTGTTAATTTATAACTGTAAAATTGACACAAATATAAAATGAAATGTCCATTATTTTGTAATATTCATTCAGTCCCGGCGCACTCAATGATATTTCTTATTTTTAATTGATTGGAGTTCTAAAATTGACATAAATACCATACGAAATATTTTCCTATTTTTATTGTTCCCTTTCGGTCCCTACACATTCAATGAATATTTTGTTTATTTTCAGAGTTGTAAAAGTTACGTAATTACTATATGGAACATCCTTTATTTTGAAATTTCGACCAATTTAAACTAAGTTTAATACTTGTCGGTTTAAAATATTGTTCAAATAGTATGTTTTTAATTTTTTTTATACTCTTAATAAAAAATTTCACTAAAAATCATTCTGACATTCATTTAAAGGAGATTTTATTGCATTTAGCACGATTAGCTCTCTTTCTTTTTGAATGTCAAGACGGCTTCATAATAACTTTGCAATTTAGAACAAACTTTTTTTTTTTGCAAATATAAATCTCTATTTTAGAAATGTCGAGGTCAGAAAGCAAGTGTTTGTTATAAGCAGAAGCATCCAAAATCTCAATCGCCATATTTTTTAAAATTTTGTGACATTTTTCCTGAGAAGTAAAATTTATTTTGGAGAAGTTGGAGAAGTGAAATATGCAAAAAAAACTGGTGACCATACATAAGTGACCAATTCCATGTAAAAATATAAAAAAATTCCATGGTTGGAGGGGAAGGGGAGTTATATAGTGGAAGGAAAAAGAATATGTACTATCCTGATTTTAAATTCTTTAATTAAAAAAAATGAAAAAGAAAAAAGCATTCAAATGCAATTTTTTCAGATTCCTAATTTTTTCCATCTTGCTCCATTTTCTATTAAAATGGAAAAGGGTAAAAATAAGCTTGACTAAAGCTTGAGGCATATTTTAGATTTTCAGTGCGTGAAATACGCTTGCCATGATAGTTAAAAATGTCTGTCAAAAGCTGTTTCACGCAATAATCTAGTTTTGAATCCTAGTTCAGATGACTGTGCAAACATTTGCACATGAACCGATAAAATCATTACTAAAGCTCACTTTACAAGCCTAACTCATGACGATGATTCAACTTTCAGAAAGCAAATACCATGTCAGATTGACCGAACAACGTTCAAATATTAACTTTTAATTTACTAAATTATCACTAAATTGAAATAATAAATGCATATATATTATTATAGTTCGCCGAGTATTGATCTTATAAAGGATGATGTAAAAAAACACGATGATAGATTCTAATATTTATCTCTGAATAATTATTTCTTTAGAACGAATTCTTTAAAAAGGATAATACAAATTGTCTGCTGCCAAAAAAAAAAAAAGTTTATTAGTATCTTAATCTTCACTTGATACAATTATACATGTAGTACCAGACACATAGAAATACAAATGTGACGATCAGCTAGGGGCGTGCACAAAGGGGGGGGGGGAGGGAGGGAGAAGGGACACCTGTTGGCCCGAGCTTGAAGGGGGCCCGATATTTTAAAAATGAGGGATGAAATATATGTGGAGTAGGGTGGGGTTCAAAAGAACTTTTTTCGAGTCCAAGGCAGCCCCTATTTTTGTAGACTTACTAATAGTATTATGCTGTAAAAGTTTTAGCTTCTTACTCAAACTTTAAGAAGGTGCTCAATGACCCCTCAATTTAACATTTGCCGTAGCATGGAAAATGTCACAAATTTAGAAACATTTAATTTCCCCAACTGTTTTTTTGTAAATAATTATTTTACTGCAATGTATATTACTCGTGTATATTATGATATGTAGCATTGGTTTTTCAGTTCAATATATTTTTAACCCCCTTCTCCATACCTATGAAGATTGGGGGGGGGGGGGGTTGAGCACAGTCTTTCAGTTGAAATAGGAAGCTAAAATTCTTCCAGTACAATTCCATCCACAAGTCTAAATAAACTGACGGGTGTCCTGTTATCTAGGAGATTTTTTTTTTTTACATGCATTTTAGAACTACCCTATTGTAGGGGTAAACAATATGGAGGAGGCCCAGAAAAGTCATTTGCTCCAAAATTTTTTGTGCACGCCCCTGCGATCAGCAATAGGCACTGAGCCCAGCTAGGCTGGTCCTAGTCAATTTATTAGTCCTCAATGAAGATCAACAGCCCCCTTAAAACTATCTACTCCCTTATCCATACCTTAGATCATTGAGATGATCTCTATGGTCTAAGATTCATACAGCCTCTTCCGATGAGCTCTTCCAAATGCCAACAGCCCTACTAAAGTAGTAATGTTTCCTAATTTCCAGGTTAGCCTGAGATTTGAATAGCTTAAAGCAATGACCTCTCTTCTTGCTTTCCGTGCAAAAGTTTAACCCGTTAGCATCTTTCATTTTGATAAATTTAAAGAACTGAATCATGTTCCCTCTGACTCTTCTTTGCTCCAAGATATAGATGTAATAGGATCGACATCAGATTTACAACATAAAGAGAAACTACGCTTAGAGCTAGAGCGGCGAAGACATCTTCTTCCCAAAGCAATCTTTTTTACCTCTATTCTAGATTGCTCAGCCAAAATATTATATTTTAATGAAAATACTATTTCATTGTTGAAATATTTAATAAATGTATCTTTATCATCAATAACACCCAGAATCCAAGAATTTCAGCAAAAACCTTAGAACTCAAAATTTATTTTAAACGCAAGATCCAGGAAAGGACCAATAGTTTCGCAGCCTTGCCTAAGAAGTATCTAAAAAGATAAAAATAATGCATATTTTTCTGTTCTATGCTATTTAAATGAGATGCTACTTCCAAGTGTAGAGGGTAAAAGAAAATTTGTACACATGTGTTTTAAGTTTTATATTTTCTTCCGCCATTGATGTAGGATTAAGAATTTTCTGTCAGTGCATCACAGTTACCAAGGAAAGATATTCTAATCGCTGTTTTGCATTTCAGGCATCTCAGTAACAATTTTTAGCTTGCAATGAATTTGAATGTCTGACAAAAAAAAAAAAAAAAAAAAAAAAATCTGACACCGTTTTTTGAGTAGGCTGTCCCGTTGTTCCCGTAGAGTTGCGAGACGCTAAAATATCCCGTCCGATGAAGCAATGGAATGGGACACTTTTGATATTTCAACCAAAAGTCATTGAATGGGAAAGTTTCAGCATTTTCATACTGACAATTAAAATCATGCGAAAATTTTCCAACGTTAATTTTTTATGAAGTCACAAAATATACATTAGTGTAGTTCAAAAAACTTTTTTCAGCTAAAATCCAGGACATTCCCTATTTTTTTTCTTTTTTTTTTTTAGACTTACTAATAGCCTTATGCTGTGAAAGTTTTAGCTTCTTACTCGAATTTTAAGACGGTGCTCAACCCCTCAATTTAACATTAGCAGTACCATAGAAAATGTCACAAATGTTGAAACATTTAATTTCCCCAGCTGTTTTTTTTTTTTTTTTGTAAATAATTATTTTATTGCAATGTTTATGCATAATACTCGTGTATATTATAATATGTAGCGTTGTTTTTTCATTGAAATGTGTTTTTGAACCCCCTCCCCATACTGATAAAGTTTGGGGGAAGGGGTTGAGCACCCCCTTTCAGTTGAAATAGGAAGCTAAAATTATTCCCGTATATTGCTATCCACAAGCCTAAAAATATCGAGGAGTGTCCTGGTATCTGGGAGAAACTTTTTTTTACATGTATTTTTGAACCACTCTAATGCACACGAAAGAAACCTTCATTCTAGACTGCTGAGCTAAAAAAAAAATATTTCAGTGAAAATAGGATTTATCGATAATTAAAATATTTAATAAGTGTATATTTTTCATCAATAAAGCCCAAAACCTAAAGTTTCAAACACAAAACCCCAAGAATTTCAATCCCAAGATCTGCATTGAGAATCCAAGATGTTTGGAGGGCCTGCTATAAAACAGCCCTAGTATGAAGGGCATTTTCGCTTTTGACTTTAAGTACATGGTAAAAAATTATTGTTGTAAATCGCAGCTTATATCGCAGTGCTGAGTATAATAAATTTTGTGAAATCCTTAGAATTTCATATATAATTAAAATCAGCACTGTATCTGTACCTCAGAGCCAAAACAACGTAAGTCACATAATCACTACTTTACAGGAGAGAGGAAAAACGTTTGTCTGGCGCATGCAAAGGATATGACGCGCGCTCTTTTAACGCTGGTAAAAATTGAATTAACACCGGTAAATATTTTGGACTTTCGCTTGTCTGGTTCTGAAGTACAGATATGTACTCAAATTGGAGTCTAAAAAAATAGTAATATTGCACCGTTCTTCGTTCCCAATAGTTTATTCCTGCTATTTTCTGCAAAAGAGCACAAACTTTAAGAAATACGCAACTTTCTTTTTAATACGCATTGCCCAGAATTCTTCCATGTCCTGTTTTGAGGGGGGGGGGATAAATGGTCGCTTGCGTGTGACGCAACGGTTACCGGTTCCAAATATGCCTTTAAAATAAAATGGAAACACTTAGAAATCAATTGTGACATAACAATCGCAGGATCTCATATGAAACAAGAAAAAAAAAGCATGGTTCCCTTAGCATTAAATGTTTCGTATTTCGAGTTTGATTTCTACGTCTGAATTCATTCGCCTGTATTTTTTTTAATTAAAAAAATACAGTCGGATGTGGGACTTTAGAAGTAGGGGAATGAGGGGCAAAGTGAAATGGTGAAATATTTATCCTGCTTTTAGCACCATACTGCCGAAGTTTCAAGTATATGATAATGCAGGCAATTTTCAAAAATTGATACTCATATTATAATCTCTGTCTGTTGTAAATCAAAAATTATTTGTTATTATAAAATGATCAAGTTCTTGGTAGTAACATTTTAAATATAAAATGAGACCTTTTCATATTCTGTGCAATATTTATTTAGTTGATAATTAGTTTATTTGTACTTCAAATATTTTGTACAATTAGTCAAGTTTATGCGGGGCAAAGTGGATGGGGCAAAGTGAAGTAGTTTATTTCGTTTACTCACTCAATCATTTACTAAATCACATACGCATTCATTTGTTAATTAATTTATTTACATTCCTCCGTTAATTGATTCATTTACGTTCCTTCATTTAGTAATTCACTTATGTGTTCATTCATTCAACTTTTTATCTGCTGATTCATTTGAACAAAAATATTTTTTACAATCGAATATAAAATATTTCATCAGAAAAATATTTTATTTTAAGTGTTTTGCTCCATGAGAAGAAAAAAGTGAAATTTTTCCACTATTTTTTGAAGCCGCAAATTTACTGCCAAAAATAAAAAAATGTTTCGATGCAAGTTTTATTATAAAATACAATGTTCTTTGTGTACTGTAATGTTCAAAATAAATTTCCAGTGTGTTCGTTTTGAAAGAGCTCAGTCATTTTATCTATTTCACTTTGCCCCACATTCCCCATCCCATGCATGATTTTTTTTTTTTTTTTCACTTCAAGTTCTATCGATGTAGTATGTAGTGTAACTTCAAACAATGTTAATAAGTTTCAAAATATAACGGTACTTTATAGTATTGTCAGTAAATAAAGGTTTATATGAAGAATTGGAAAGTGCACGAAGCAAAACAATTGTTCCAGAAGACTAAGCATGTAAGGTAGTTTAATGCGGATGCACTAAATAAGAAAGTATAAATATGCTTAAATGCACTGTGCGGCAAAAAATACCTGCAAAATGTTAAGAGACTCGTGGTGGTGTGTGTGTACTCCACCTAATGTATTTTTTAAATCATCAAAAACCGATCTTTTTTTTTCCAGGGAGTTTGTTTTACATTTTTTTCACTTATTTTTTGGCATAAAACCGAAGTATTAAGACTCAATCCAATGAGACCATGTTCGAAAACATTTTCATGTTGTAAAACATTTTTTTTTTTTAAATATATTGAAAACATCGCGTTTAGCATAGAGTCGCATCGCAGATATTCAGTAAAGAACCTTTCCGTATTATTCAACTTACGTTCACAAATAAAATTAACATTGAAATGAACTTAAGTATGCTTATAATATAGCATTAATGTATAATTATATTTTTGGGGATGAACTACTCTTATTTTTCACTACATCAAGAAGTGATAAACAATGGAACCTGTGCATACCCAGAAATATTAAATTTATACATTAATGCTACTTTACAGGCATACCTAAGTTTATTTTAAGCATAATTATATTTGAAAATATAAAATAAATAAGCTGAATAATACGGGAAAGTTCTATACTGAAAATCGACAATGCGACTCTGACTATGCACCATGCGATGCTTCCAATATTTTTTTTTATTTTTTACAACGTGAGTTTTTTCGGATATTGGGCTCATAAGAGTGAGCTCTTTACTCTGGTTTTATGCCAAAAAATAAGTGATAAAGCCGTAAAACAAACCCTTAGGAAAAAAAAGATTGGTTTTGATGCTTCAAAAAATATTTTAGGGGGGGAATACCCCAATTAGTCTCCCAACTTACTCCAAATGTTCATGGTTTTGAACTTTGCACCTTTCTAGCCCCTCAATTGAGTGTTAATGACTGATATAATACTCCCTTTCCCTCCAAATTAAAATGGCTATAAAATTGTCGAAAACTGGAAGAAAAAAATGTGGGGCGCCATTTCTCTAAAAAGTGGGACGTAATGGGGGCAAACTATGGTCGTATTTGGATTTCAGGAGGGTAATTTTACACAAGAATCAGCAAAAATCATGTCAGAAGCATTTTGAACAATTTTTGTACCCCAGTGTCACCAGGTTTTAATGTAAATAAATGATAACTGATGCGTGAACCACACATTGCAATTTTTTTCCAAATGTCCGTGCCGTCAACAGATAAACTTTGAAGTTCAAAATAACCATAAACAAATCACCAACCACACAGAGACTCGCGGACTAAAAATGTCCCTCAAAATCTTACAAAAAACGGAAAGTACTGGACATTAACCGAAAACCCAAATATTCACACTGAATAGTAATTTGCTTGAAACTTTAGTTCATACCCTATGAACTTAGCTCGGAAAAATTTAAAAAGTTAATATCACCTTTATCCGTGGAAAAGTAAGTTTTTTGTTTTGATGATTGGATCTGCAACATTTCCACTTTACTTTCTCTCATCATTCAAAATTGCTACATTTGCTTTTCAACTTTGATTCAAACTCATTAATAAATACTGCTTTTAAATTTTAAGCTGTAAAAAATTGTGCTACGTTCCGAATGACTTTTAATTCAGAAAAGGCCAAAAATCCGTACAGAAGCCGGAGTAAAGAAGGATTTATCTTTCCCGGCCAGCGGGAACAAGCACTTCTTTTCATCACATATGAAAGTTCACATTTTGCAACTGGCTCAGAGAAATGTATTGTATTCGATTTGAATTAATTTTAAAAATTTTCCTCTTTTTTTATTTATTGCTTTACCAAACTATTCAACTGATTTCATCTTGAAATTTTGTGCGTCAGTTTTTAAGAAAAAATTCTATTTTTTTTATTTTACCTTAAATATATTTTATTTGAGACGAATAAACTCAACATTCTGATTAATCACATTCGAAAGAGATGAGATTACTCCGTTTTGGGGAGGAAAAGAACGGATTTAATCCGTTGGAAAAACAAACGGACACTGATGCTAAAACAGATTGCGATGTTACAGGGATATGCTTCTCTAACTCTAAATTGTAAATGTTAATGAGTAAATAAATTTGAAGAGCGATAGCGAAACTGATAATGCTAATGTAAGGCAAAGTCGCTCTGGGTTGCAATTTTTTGGTAGGGAAAATTCTCAATTCACCGAAAGACCGAATTTTACAGAATGGTAAAATACGAGCATCTTCACATACTTACATTCATCTAATGAAAAGAGATATTAGGAATCTACATGCGTTTTTTAATTGCAATTCTATTCCTATACTGTATCCATACTTTCGAATGTCAGACGAAATTTTTCAAGAAAAGAAATTTTTTGGGAGGACACAGTGATCTCCTACAGTTGAAATTTTTTTTTCCGCAAAGACATTTTTGTCACATTGAAAGGCCAAACAACTCGAGAAACATTTTAGAGATGATAAAAAGGAAATTTCTTGTTGCAATGAATGAAGAGCGACTTAACTGTTGTGCAAGTTAGCTGAAGAAAATGACCGGAAACGTTGTTGCTTATTGGCTATGAATAAAAAGTGTCTCTTAAGTTGATTATTGCGACAGGATTCAATTCTAAATGAATTGCAATTTTGAAGAAAATCTTCCAGGTAAATTGGTCATAATATTCGATTAAAAGAAATCGATTTGATGCAAAAAAAGCTATGAGCAAAATTAAGTTGCATGTGACGGAACCTGCCAAAGAGTTAACTATATCCGTCGAATAATAGACAGGGCTTAATGTTTTAACAAAAATTGTATGACAACATTATGCTCTTCAGAACTTATTTTCGTACCCGTCCATAAAAGCTATTTGTACCTTGGCATATTCATTGATTTATTGTTATATGAATGCTGGGTGATCAGAAAATGAATATACATCTGCAAAACTAATAATACACATAGTAATCCAATTTATTTTATCGTGGCCATTACAAAAAACAACAAATAGCGCAATCGATACCAAAATTAAATAATGTAGAGAAATATCGCAGACGAGAGATAATACTTTGATAAATAGTAAATGTAAAGCACAGCAGACTATAAATTTAAATAGCAGTAATATTAGGATATCACTAGTAATCTATATTTTAGTATTCATGAGAATCTTTGCCATATGGTAGAATGGTTTTTACCTCGAATCCTTTCCCCAGACGGCCCAGGATGGAACCTCGGTCCGGCTTCGAAAGAATTAATCTTCCGCGCTATGCGGCAACGCATGGTAATCCTGAAGGCTTCAAATTAAAAGGAAAGGTTTTGTTGGAGAAAAGTATGCAGAAAAATAACTATTAATGGCTAATTAAAAATCCCAGAAAGAAATCTTTATGAAATGAGCTGAAAGATGGGTTACGGGCTAAATGCTGAAAAAGCTTTCATCAAATTACTTTTGAATAATATTTTATAAATTTGACTACTTGCATGAACATTCGTTTATCCGTGTACGGATTAATGGTTTTTCGGATTATCCGTGCAGTTTAAAAATCACTTGGTTATCCGGTTTTTGCGAATTTTCCCGTGCATACTGTTTAAGGCTTTCACGGCCGGCGTCAATATGAGGAGATAACATTTCCGGGCTTATTGCAGTAGAAATTCCAGACGTTTCGGCTTGCTTTGCTGCAGCCATCATCAGTGGTTTGAGTTTGGTGAGACTGAGGTTTGGTTCAGTCTCACCAAACTCAAACCACTGATGATGGCTGCAGCAAAGCAAGCCGAAACGTCTGGAATTTATACTCCATTTAGACCACGGCCAATAAGCCCGAAAATGTTATCTCCTCATATTTTCCCGTGCATCTTTCCCTTCAAAAATAATTGAAGCATGTCAAGTTAAAAATGGAAAAATTGTAACTACTGTGATAAATTGCTAAAGAAGCATCATACATGAACGATTTACTTCATTAACCAGTCAAAACCAAAGCTCAAAATTTGTGAAAATATTTTTTTGGGGTTACATTAAATATTTGATAAAGATTACAATATTTATTGAAATTGATTAAACAAGTAAGTCTTCTTTCCGTTAAGCGAAGGATTCTAATCCCTCTATTTAATATGATGAGATTGTTTTTCTTGAAATTAGAAAACTTGGCTTTTGACTGGTTTCTGAAATAAACGATGCGTATATAGAAAGCATTGAGTAATGCGTATTTTGCGACGCACCTGTTCTTCAAATTAGCGATTGTGTTGTCGCCGGGGTGCCTTTCCTCCTTCAAGTAGTAAACAGTTCCAAAGTCAACTTTTACGTCTACGGAATGCGGCGAAAAGGGGATTTTTTTTCTGTTCATTATTAACTTATTTACGGCTGTTAAGGGTTACAGGGCCAATGCTCGATTATTCGTGCTTTCGATTTTCCGTCCAAACCAGAACATAAATTAGCGCAGGTAATCGGGAGTTCAAAGTGTGTTACCGAATTTAAAACTTACGCATTCGTATTTCTAAATTTGTCGTGGTAAGTGTAAGTCATCCGAACTTGGTATTGAGAAATTGAAAGTTTTGTAAAAACAGTAAATAAATAGTTAATAAAAAAAAAACAAGACTGCATTGTTTGCATTATTTTAATTTTATTGAACATATGAATGATGATGCGAGTTTAAGATTCGATTATCAATTAGACCAGCGAAAAGTTTTTTCTGTCTCTTAACACTCGAAGTGGGAGAGAAAACTTCGAAGGGTAAAATATTATATTTTTTAAATATAAAATTGATAACAGGTTGTATTAATTTCAATAAAATGTTTAAAAATAAAAATATCGTAATTGCTCATTAAATAAATTTTTTATTTCACTTACAAAAACTGGATTCATGCCTCAGAGTAAGTCTCGAAAAGCCGCAGCGCTTAATATTGGTAATATTTTGCATCCTTCTTAGAGAGATAGGAATTATATGTAAAACTTAGTATGATCTTTTTATCTATAATACTTTAGAGCCGAAGAGAATTCAGAATCCTAATATTTGGGAACTGAAAAGTGTATTTCCTCATTAATAACTGATTTTTGAAATGCCTTGCCTTTAATATCTCGCAATAACATAAAATAAACGGCTTTAATATCAATCACTACACCTTTCGTAATATCGCTACATAACATTTTGATCGAAACTGAACTTTCAATGTAATGTTGAAATTTAAAGCACGAGGGGGAAAAAACATCGTTTAAATTTTAAGAGCATATTGTTGGAAGTATTTCATATTTATATTTTATCTGATGCAGGTTATTTAATAATCATTGCTAAAAGTACCATACTCATCCCATTGAAGTTTAAAAATCTTAACTTTAGAATAAAAACAACATTTATTACTTCAGATTCAGTATTTGTAACCGATGACTGAGGAAAGCCCCTTTTTGTTAAGCAACATTTTTACGCGGAAAAAACTTCAAACCTTTAAAGAAACTTATCATGTTTGACGCTTGATACATTTTGATTTTGAAAAATATTTTTCCCTTTTGAAAATATTCAAGGGAATAAAATACGTGTATGTATGCAAATTTTATTTTCTTAGTTTTTAAAGCACATTTTAATATGTCCATTAGAGATGAGACGGGCTCAGCCCGGGCCCGAAACGGGCTTGGGCTCTAGAACCAAAAATAGGTTTCGGGCTCAAGCACAGATATTCAATCGTCAATCTCCATACAAGTTCAAAGCAAATGAACATTTTCCTACTGTGAGAAAATGAAAGGAACATTTAAATCAGTTCAATCAATGTCAAATTTATCCCCCCCCCCCTCTCCCAAAAATAAATTAATTAATTAACGCTTATTTATAGTGTTTCTTTACGATTACTATTGCAATATGTCATACAGTAATGCATTTGAAGTGGAGCATTTTAAGAAAATTTAGAAACTTCTGTTAATGAAGAACATTTGACGTAACATTTTTCATTAACAGAGAGATCATGTCGGACAGTAGAAGGCTCAGTTTTTGATACAAGAAATTCTCCTTCGAGCTCGGATCTTGTTCCGAGACAATGTCACTCGGGCTCGGGCGGGCTTGGTTACAAATTTTCGGGCTCGGGCGGGCCCGGGCTCTCAAAAATGAGCCCGAACTCATCTCTAATGTCCATACATTATTCAACATTATTTGAAAATTATTGAGCACCCTCTTAAAATTTAAGTAAGAAGCTAAAACTTTTACAGCGTTATACTATTAGTAAGTCTAAAAGAAACAGGGGGTGAGTCTAGCTGAAATTATTTTTTTGAACTACCCTGGGGGGGGGGGGGGTAGGCGTTGGATTTTGTAAGAAAAGTCGGTTTAGCCTTCAGCGGTCCTTGTCGTTCCCATTTAACGAGGATTACGAGTTTTCTAGACAGTTTTAAACTTCAGCTGAAATATTACGAAGCAACAGGAAATATAAACAGAAATGGGAAGATCCCCCTTACTAAGAAATGACTTTTGTCAAATTTTATAATTTTGTACGGAGCCTCAATTTCTATTTGAAAAAGTGGTTTTTGTTGCTGGAAATTTTGTAATTACATTTTGAATATATATTATAACATGACGACAAAATACCTCTTCAAAAATACTTTGAAAATAATTTCTCCCATACATTAATCAAATACATGAATCGATGGATTGAACTGATTTTCGAATGTTTTGGCCTTTGAAATAGACATTAAAGTTTTGGAAGATCCTACTCCTGTTTAAACTTTTAATTTTTAAACTTGTAACTGGTTTACTCGCTTCTGGAACGTGCTTTCATGTTCATTGAGACCTGTATTAGTGATTTGAATACAATTTGAATTCCTTGTGGAATATTAAGTTTCAAAAATTCAAAGTAAATCCCACCATTCAAAAATAATAATAATCTGAGCGTTAAGCCCTCGTTCATGATGACGATAAGAGTTAAAAGACAAAGAGAGAAAGAAAACGGTTAGTATTTGGAATTTTTATCGAACTGTTCAATGGATGATATATTTATCTCAGACGTCTCAGATAAACATCTGAGACATATTTATCGCCGTTGTAGTAAATATTGGGACACATACATCCCACGCGTATCAACTGATCTTTTCCAAGCTCACAGCAGGTTTTGGGAGTTTTTATTTATATATGTATATTTTTTTTGGCTAAATTTTAGGAATGGGACATACATTTATAGCCTGTTTGTCAAATCAAAAAGTTAAAGTTGATACATCTACTAGAAGGATAAATAAATACCTCTGTGCTGAAAAGTAAAGCAAGGAATGACAACGTCAAAATCTGCAATTTGGGCTTTTTGATGTTATTTCTTGCTTTACATCTGCTAATCTTCACGTGCTGTTAACATTGCCAGGGAGTTTAAAGTAGGGGAATGTGGGGCAAAGTGAAATAGCGGGGCAAAGTGAAATGGTGAAATATTTACTCTGCTTTTAGCGCCACCTGCGTAGTAATATCTTAACTATGTAGTAATACATGAAGTCTATTTCAGTCAAGAAAAAAATTACCTCTAAAAATCATAATACAAGCAATTTTCAAAAATTGATACTCATATTGTAACATTTTGTTGTAAGTCAAAAACTATTTTTAGTATTATTTCCTGTTTAGTTATTAACATTTTAAATATTAATTGAGATATACTAATATTCGGTGCAATATTTATTTAGTTAATATTAAGCTTATTTGTATTTCAAATATTTTGTACAGTTAGTCAAGCGCATGCGGGGACAAAGTGAGATAGTCCGTTTCATTTACATATTCAATCTTTTTAAAAATTATTTACGTATTCATTAATTAGATGTTTCATTTACATTCTTTCATTTAAAAATTCCCTTATGCATTCATTTACTTATTAATTCACTATTTTATTCATTCATTTAATTTTCTCATTATTAACTTATTTATCTATTCGTTTACTGTTTCATTTATTCATTCATTCTTTTATTTACTCGTTTATTTGACCAAAAATATCTTTAACAATCGAATAGAAAATATTTCATTAGAAAAATACTTTATTTTTCAGTTTGCCCCATGAAAAAAAAGGGAAAAATTTCCATTTTTGAAGGTTCAAATTTACTGTCAAAAATTTAAAAATAATAATAATAAATTTTCAATGCAAGTTTTGTTAGAAATTATATTGTTCTTTCTTTATGTTTCGTAATTTTCAAAACCAATTTCTAATTTATTCATTTTGGAAAAAGTAAGTCATCTTAACTATTTCACTTTGCCCCACATGCCTTTACTAACAGCTTACCTGAATTATGTCCAACACTATATCCAACGACGAGTGTCGGTAGTCATTCCACAGTATCGCATGAAAACCTGATAGTGTGCTAGATTCGTCATTTTGCCGCAAGGGGTTAAATCGTACATTTTAAAAAAGGGTTTTAAATTATTGCAACTGAACTAAATTTAATGGCATGCATAATAATTAACTTGATTGTACTCTGCGTACATGTTATTCGATTTGTCGGTAATCCGTAAAGTTAGGAAAATTACCCGATCATCCAGCTTTTTTTTGTGGATTTCTCGTACACAGGGGGAGGGGTGGGGGCAGGGGTGATTTAAAAAATACCTGAAAGTTTCAAAGCTAGAACGGGGGGGGGGGCGTAATCTTTGGCCCTTATTACTTAAGTGCACCTTTGCCATAGTATTAAATAGTTCTGAGTCAAAATATTGTGTGGACATTTAATTAAATTTTTAATGGGTTACAAAGTTACTTTTGAGTGGTGTTATACAAATTATCCTGACATTTGTCCATCTTAAGGGATAGGTGTCCATCTTAAGGCTCTTGCAGGTATATTTGATGAGTATTATATAATTTTAAAAAAAAATGCGGAGGTAGGAAGATAAAAGCATAACAAAAAAAGCATAATTCCGGTATTTTCGGATATAAAAATACCGGAAATACGTCCGAATATACCGGAAATTCGGTAAAATACCGGAACACAATCACCCCTGGGTGGGGGAGACTTTAAACACATCATTAAGGTATTATTCTCGATGTCGTCGCGCACTGCTCGAATAAAAAATATGAAAACTTCTCGCTGTTGTGATAGATCGGGAGACGATCGTGCCCATAAAAAGGGAAGTGAACTTCAAAGTATTGAGTAACGTGGTTTGCGACACATCTATTTATTCAAATGAAGGATCGTGTTGCAGCCGAGGTGAGAGGGTAGGAGTAACCATTTTCTTTTTTCAAGATAAGGGCATAAATAACTTCTAAGTCGAAGTTTGCGTCTGCGCTACGAGGTGGCGGAAGGTTTTTCTTTTTTAAATTTTTTTGTGGTTTATAGGACCGATGATCAATGTTCCATGTTTTCCGATCTGCAGTGCAAACCCGATGATTAGTTTGTGCGGATACTCGGTAGTTCAGTGTCGCTGAAAGTGCTAATCTCTGATCATGCCTCAGACATAACTGCTGATCAAAGGTATTGCAAGTTTAAAAAATCTAGTTTTTCAAGAAAAAGACCGAAATTGTTGGTAAAGATTGCATCACAAAGTGTAAAGCAATATTATTGAAACTTCTCCACCATATTTACATTATTAAATAATTCCTTTCATTTTAAAAATATTTCCTTAGGCCTATTTTTGAAAGAACGTTATAGATTTTTTCAACTTGCAATACTTTGCGTCTGCAGTGTATATAAAGAACGTGGTTAGAATTTTAATCACATGATCAGAATATAAGGAAAAGAAGTAGAAAACAAAAAAAATGTCCGTCAGTATTTTTTTTTCCCTACAAAAAGGTTTTATTTTTTTCTTTCTGTAATCGGCATTTTTGCGCATTACTGTACTTTTTCTTTTCTAAGTTATCCAAGTTCATTGTATTGTGCATACGGAAATTTGTTTATTTAATGAACTCTACTCCGAAATCTCACAATGTCCGGAAAAAAAAAAAAAGGTTCACATCGCGCATGGATCTGACAAATGTTCCAAGTTCAAAATATTACTTTATTTCGGAGATTGTACAAATGAATTTGATCAATTCACGATCTGGCAAATCAGTAGCGATCCAAACCAGATTTTACCTTCAAAAAAGGATCGAAATGCCCCTTACATCTATAATTGAGCCAGATAAATGTCAGAAAACGTTCATTTTTAACTCTGATTATTTGGAAATAAAATGAATGAAATGGGCTAAAAAATCATTTAAACCATATATATTGAATTTTCGCAATTAAAAAAGCATGTCCGTTGAGAAAAAAATATTCTTCTGTGACCAAAATTCATGTGACAAAAAAAACTTCATCAGCATGACAAAATATTTTGTGATTTTGTTACTTTTCATTTATTATTTTTTCGAAATCATAAAGAGTCACTACATCATACTTTTTTTTCTCTCTCTCTCTTCTGTTGTCTCTATAGGTGAGGTGCTGCTTGTTTTTTTTTTTTTTTTTGCCTCACTTCTTTTCATTTTCACAATTAGCTTGATTCATTTATAAATGTGGGGTTGATTTGCCCATCCATCAAGTGTGAAATCGGCTCATCATAATTGATTGGCGGGTCGCGAATTGTTCAAATTCAACTGCATAAACTCCGAAATAAAGCAAAATTTCGAAGTTGGCGCATTTGTCAGTGATCCATTCCGATGTAAGCATATTTTTTTCAGACAGTCTGATTTCAGAGTTGGGTTCCAACATATATAATGGCTAAAAAGGAAGTTTCGATAGTTTCGGATGCATGCTGCTATGTATTTTAAACCCACTTCTCTCCAACCGTGAGCATATCTGGGATCACTTGAGAGCTTGAAACAGTAAGTTGGACAGCCTTTGAGTTTGATCGAATTAGTGGTACATTTACAGTAACTGGTTGCTGTGTTACGAGATGATGTAGGGCACATTAAGAAGAGATAAAATTGAGGGAGGGAAGACTTTCATTTGTGAAGCAACGATCCCAAGTGACATGATAGATTTTAAAGCAAAGGAATTAAAAGAAATCACGTTTCTTTCGCTAGTTTCACGCAAAACATGTCAACAATTCGTCCTTGTTGTGTCACATGACCTGGCGTCTTTGCCTCAGCTTTTGCTAAGCCAATTATTGAACTTGCTCCGTCCATTTACTAATTTCTGCTCTAAGGTAGGACATCGTACGAGACTTCTATGCTCGACTGCATCGCCTCGTACATACACCCTAGAGGTGGTCAACAAGGTACTAAAACCCCTACTCAGTTGAGTTTTTCCAGTATTAAATGATCATTTTGTTATCACTTACTTATCAATGTTGCCATCATATGTGTGAAATTTCGTTCCATTCGGACCACTTCTTGGTGCGTCGAGTTTTTTGTTATCGAGTATATTTACATACGGAGCAGATTATATATATATATATATATATATATATATATATATATATATATATATATATATATATATATATATATATATATATATATATATATATATATATATAAAGACGAAAGGTTTCCATTTTTCAAATAGCGCACGAAATAAGAAACGGATTACAAAGTAACTAATACTGCAGCAAAATTAAATACAACGTAATAGAAGATATCAAACAAAAAAAGAAAAAAAAAATTTTTTTTTTGCTCCTTGTATCTTATCCGAATATTAAAATATTGAAAGAAAAAATGACCTTTTATCTTTTGTGAATGGAATACTAAATAAGGTAATTTGTGCCATTTCGAGAGCGATATAAAAAAAATAAAGATGTGATCAGACGGAAAACTATTTTTTATTCTAAGCACATCAACTTTCAGGTATAGTTCAAGCATTTAAAAATGGCTACTATCGCTGCGTACTACCACATTTGCACAGGCATATTAATCAGGTAAAAGTTCAACGAAAACGTAAAACAAAACTGCTATGGATATCCTGATGGTTCTATGCAATAATTTATAATCTTCATTGTCTCGTATAATCTGCAAAATGTGATTATTCAACCGTAAATTCATAGAAAAATCCGAAATCTTGTGAATAAACAACTAACGAACAGACATTTAACGAGACGTCTCTAAATAACGGTAAATTTTTTAAATAGAGGTTGAACAAATTATACTGGCAGCGGAATTTGCAGTGTCTTATGGCAGATTTCAGCGCCCATTTGCCCTTTCGAGTACATCATTTTGCCCTTTTGGTATGCCCTGTATCCTCTTTGAACCATCCCCAGGCCACTTCGAACGTCTAAATGTTAATGAATTTTTTTTTCAAATACTAGTTTCGCATCTCATTGTCACTCGTTTTAAAAATTTGTCTCCAGAAAGTTTTTCAATTCATAGGCACATGAAAAATTTATTTCGGACGTCATCACGTAATAGTAGGCAAGTAGGCTGCTAAAAGTTGCCCATTGTTCGAATCTTTTATACACTTGGTATTTGGGAACATGGCTCAATCACTGGGTGAAATGGGAAACCCGATTCGTTATTAGCCTCCAAACAAAGGGTCAGATTATAGAGAAAGAGAAAGAAAAAATAAATAAAAACACTGGAAGTATACTCTTTAAATTGACTATCAATGCCCTTTTTTGGAGATTTTTTTCCACCCATGTTTTCCGGTTAATGATGTTCCAATATTTTCGATAACAGTATAAATTTTTCTGATATAATGTCAGTGGTATCGCTATCGACAGAATGCGATAGTATACTGGGATCGGTCGCAAAGAATGAGTATCGAAAAAGTGTTTTGTTCGCAAAATATTTTTAAAAGTGAACTTTATTTCAACGCAACTTTTCAGGGGGGGGGGGGGTAATTAGATTAAATGACTGCGTACTCTAACCTCCTTTTTATCGATTTTCATATACATGTTATTACGGAAATATGCATTTTCTCTAAGCCATCTTTCTTCTGAATCCTCATGTAGGATAGTGAAAGAATTAATCTAAATAGCAATGAGACCTTTACAATGCAGTTTTACCTGCAATTGTTCTTTCGATATATTTTGGAACAATTCAATAGTTTACTAAATACAAACAAGTTTATTGAGCATTCATGCTGAACAACAAAATCATTGATTACAGTCTTAGTATTTATGTTATTAAACCACCGTTAACCAAGCGATTTCAGCGCCGATTGGTACACTACTTGACTTATTGTGCGAAGCGTATAATTCCTCCATTCTTGCTCCTCTCTTGAGTCCCATTCGGTATAGGAGCTAGCGCGACGTTCTCCAAACAATGAGAATGCAGGTTTGAACCTCACTGGTTGAATCTTGCTTGTTTTTTTAATCAGTGCAACTTCCCACGGCGTTTTCATTTTTTCTACCTTAAAATTGTACAGTAAAATAGGGTTTTACTGAAAAAAAGTACTAGCAATAGATGATGTATAACTACTTTTTAGCGTAAAATTTCAGGATTTTTTAAACAGTGCATGACATTACTATTTTTTTTTTATTCGATACCTTACTGAATGCTTCTATAGGACTAGCTCTGAGTAGAACAGTGAGATGATTTTTGCACTTTACGGATTATATCCGCACTTGGAATTGAGATTTTTCTAAGAAATGCTCGGTAGAGCCGTCGAAAAGACGAAGCTAAATCCTTCCATTCATAATAATGCCTCCCTGAATATCTTTGAATGCTGTATTGTTGTAGTTGTAAAGTACTGCTTCTTTTAACAAGTATCAATGATAATACCTCATATACATTATTATTTGAAAGAATAGGGAAGTTTTCGATTTTTCAATTTTATTTTTATATGATAGAGTAACATGTTTGAACATCATAGGTGAAAAAATTTTTGCGATACGATAAGTAGTTTTTTAAAAATTAATTTTTAAAGTTCAAGTGCCTGTGACGTCATGCGCCTTCCGGTAGGGGAGAAGCCGAAGGTCACGCATTCGACTTCGAAGACGAAACGTAAAAGGCTTATCTCCTCGCGTTTAACTCCTCGCGTTTCTGGAACATTAAACCTCTCATCCTCTCGGAAATATTCGAATAGCCTCATTGATGTTACATGAGGAAGATTATTTAGATTGTGCTTTAACGAATCCGGTCTCCATAGTGTGTTCAAAAGGATTATTGAATTCTTAAAAAATAAAAATATCAGCGCGCTCAAAATGTTCCTAGCGAAAAAAAGGGATCTTCGGCGGAAAGCTGCCCATTCGCGCCCTGTGACGTAGACTAGTGACGTTTCAGAAGCGCGCACTTTTGCGCGTGGATTTTTAAAAATTCATTAAAAATCAACCACGGTGTTTTAAAATTCGGCGATGGTGAATTTTTTAGTTTTGAGGGTCAATTAACAATATCCAATAGCCAAAACATAAACATTTAATAGGTTGCAACTTCCCTATTGAATAATAAAGTGAGCACAATCATAGACGAGGCCTGTGCCTTCAAAAATGAAAGTTCAGTTTAAAATCTTTGTTTTAACTTGAGAAAAAACAGAGGAAAAGTTTAAACACTTGACCTTAAAATCGAAGTTCAAAGCACTTAAAATTGTCGGCGAATAATATTGAGTTATTCAATTGAGGAAGAGTGCGGTCTCACTGGTCGAAAAAAAACATCAAAGAACCTTTTAGAACCTTAGAGTGCGTGCGCTAGGTCCACCGTTCGTGGTTGATTTCAGATACAGTGAAACCTGTGTAAGTTGACCACGTGTGGTGCACTACTTTAGTGGTCAACTTAAGCAGGTGGTCAACTTATAGAGGTTGAATTATATGATAAGATCTAATTCTGTGCCTGAAAATAGAGGTCAACTTAGCCAGGTGGTCAACTTACAAGGGTAGTCAACTTTACAGGTTTTACTATTTTGATGTCCTCACGGCTCCTTTTATAGGAATTCTTTCCGTCCACACATTAAATGTAGGAAGACAGAAACTTAAATGTTTTCATTTATGCTTTTATTGAATTATTAGTGAGAAGTGTGTGTTACATTTTATAGCATTTTCGTCAGTTGTGTTATTTTATAAAACATTTTAAACAAAGGATGACTTGTTTTTCAACGATCCCTTTTCTTTTCTTTTTCACATTTAACTATTTTGAGTTTCAACATCGAAATTACTGGTTTGCTCTCTTGCCTTTTTATTTCAACTCACACTGATTAGCAATTTTAGCTTTGTTTATGTGCTCTTGGGAACTGTGTTGGCATAAAGCAATATTTATATTCTTATTTAAGGGGGTCCGGGACACATTTTGAAATTTTTTTTATTATATACTTTAGAGTTTTGAAATTTTTTGCTCTGATTCACCATTTATTTAATAAGCAAAATCATAACATAAATGTGAAAAAAAGAAAAAATTTTATTTAAATTTAATTAGTTTTTTTTTATAAAAGATGGGGTTGCTTTAAATTGCTATAACTCAAAATATTCTTAAACAATTTTCAATTTTTTTTCAATGAATTACGCACAAATATCTAAGCTTTAATTTTTATTCGGCGATTTTAAAAATATTGATTCAATAAAAAATATTTGAAGAAAAATTCGAAGATACTTTTTTTTTTTAATCGTAACTTTTGCAGTAAACGTTTTTTTCAAATTCGACGAATAAAATTTAAAGTAAACTGTTTGAAAAAGATATGCTCCAAGTTTCATTACTTTATCTTTATCGGTTCCTGATTAATAAGAGTTTGAATGCAAGAAATCGAGAAAAATTGCATCATGGAGAAAAACGCGTTTAAAGTTTTAAAGTTAAGTACACATTAGTTAGGTGCATGAAAAAAAAAATAATTATATCTTTCGTTCTATTTAAGATAGAAACAAGATTCAAACCTCCTCTTAAGCAGAAAAACACGGAGTAATTTTTTACATGATAAAAAAAATTTGCAAAATTTGACGATTTTTGTGTCCCGGACCCCCTTAAAACTAGAAATATTTAAAACTTTAAATGATACAGGATTTCCGAAAAGTCCGTGACACATTTTAAAAATTCATATAAAAACAAGAAATTGTCGCATGAGTATGAGGTTTGCGCCAATTACTTCACAGGTTCAAGAATTTATGACATCTTAAAAACATGAGAAAGGAAAAAAGGAAGAAAAAAAAGTTATTAATTATAGGTATAATCGCCACATCGCCATGTGAGTTGTTTAATCACTTTATTAAACAGAAAGAAATACTTTTCATTTAGAGTTGAATGTGTGTTCCGTTTATGGATATGGGATGAACCTGACTATCGCTTAGATGTGGTTCAAGCAACATATACGGTACTCACATTGAACACTAGAGTAATGAAAAACATTGCTTTCTGTTTAATAAAATGACTAAACACCTCACATGATTAACAGGCAATATCCAACGTTGTTTAGCACAAATAAACAGATTACAGAATACACATGTTTCGTTGTTTCAAGGAACCCCCTTTTCAATTCAAAGGTTTGAGCTTCTAGATGTAAAGAGACCCAGTAAAAGCAATGAAAATAGACAGCAGACAGCTTAAATATCAATAATTTTTTGTTAATTGCTTATTTTGATATTTAAGCTGTCTGCTGTCCATTTTCATTGCTTTTACTGGGTGTCTTTACACCTAGAAGCTCACACCTTTGAATTGAAAAAGGGGTTCCTTGAAACCCCCGAAACACGTGTATTCTGTAATCTGTTTATTTGTGCTAAACAACGTTGGATATTTCCTGTTATTCCTCGGCACAAAGGTATTAATTTATTGCTTACCTCACATGACGTTTGTTTTTCTTACTGTGACGATACTGCGATTACCAATAATTACACCTTTATCGTTTTGCTCCCTTCATTTTCTCCATTTTTTTACAATGTCATGAAAAGATTCTTGAACATGTAAAGTATTATGGCACAAACCGCATATTCAATTGCACATGCGTTTGACAATTTGCTTTTCAATGTACTTTAAAAATGTGTCGAAGACTTTTCGATCACCCTGTATTGTCTGTCATACGTGGAACGCTCAGTTAAAAACTTTTTCCAGTTCCCACTGTACATCGGTCTTTCGTCATTTAAAGTAATTTTATGGTCTCGCTTTGATGTTACGAACAAGTATGATTTTATAAAACCTTTACAGCTATTTAAGTAATTTTTTAACAATGTATGTTAAGTTTGTATCACTTCCTCCTTTTCTTTTTAGTACGTTTGGTTTCAAAAGAAATTGTAGAAAACCCAACGCTGAACTTTGCTGGGAAGATTGCAATATCCGCTATCTAATTTTATTTTATAAAATAAGTTGGCGACGCTGTAAACAGCTCATTGCGTAGTTCAATAATTCTGTGGTTGCTGTTTAGAAGCTATACTCTTGGTTGCTGATGTGAAATTGTTGAAATGTCTCGTTCCCTACATAAAAGGCGGATTTAGGGTAGGGTCAAAGGGTCAGCTGACAATTTTACTGTGGTTATTATTAAACTTCATTTTTTTAGATCCCATGGAATCAATGTTAACCTTTTATTTGCTTGGTTCTGTAAGGTATTTCTTCGCAGGGCATCATAATTTAAAGGATTGACTAGATTTGTCTGTAGAGCTTTTGCTATTTTGAATTTTTTGTTCATTGTCAAAAGAACACATATATTGTAAACCATCCCTCTTAAGAGGGGATGAGCAAACCCTGCTTCACTAATTTTTTTTACGTAGGAGGTTTAATGCTGGCCATTGATATTTGACCCCCCCCCCCCAACAATTTCTGGATCCGCCCCTGCCCTACATTGTAATGTAGTAGTCTCGACACTCGATAACCCGACCAGATATAGAAAAATCGGTCACATTTCACCCCCTTCCCATTCCTCTCTGCTTTCTTCTACAGCAGAACCTCGATTCAATGATTTGATCGGGACTGAACCTCCTTCGCTAAATCGAAAATACCGGATAAAAGAACACTTAAGATCTTAAAAAAGGCTATCTATCAGAAAACCTCAAAAAATTATGGATTTAAACTTATACACATTTGCAGTAACTGTTAAATCTGATGCTTTAATTTTAATATATTACTATATTTATAAGCAATAAACTTTTAAATGTCACACAAATAAGATGGTGCAATATAAATTGAATGGGACATAATCGGTGGAGCTTTTAGCACTGGTATCACCCGGGAAGGTCATTTGGGGCGTCACCCCCCCCCCCCCCTCTCCGGTCTCTATTTTCGTTGAATTTTGATAAATATAATTTAAGTTAAATTCTGAAAATTTTCCGCAATATAAGCATTTATATTTTTTATTAACTCCTAAATCCACTTAGGCTGCCATCCGAGGCAAACCACCTCCCTCATTCCCCCCCCCCCGTAGTGACGATACTGGGCTAATAGTTGTTACTTAGAGAATAGTACTGGACTTTAACTTTACTACAGTAACTGTAAAGATTGTGTTATTAATTCAATTATTATTTTTTATTTCAAAAATAAATGCGCAGTAAAAAAAATATTACTTAATCATATAGTATTTCACTTTCAGATTCGATTGCTTTCTAATTCAGTAGCGCTTTATAAACTGGAATTATTAAGTGTACAAAAAACTTACTAGTGGGTTTTAAAAACAATTAAAATGCACTGGTAGTTTGGTACCTGCAGCAAAGCTCCCTCCGTTGAAGTGAAAATATTTATTTGCCAAATAAAATGAGTCACTAAATTAAATGCAAGAAAACCGACGTCAGTCAAAATTATTTCCGGTTAATAGAATTTCAAATAATGAAGATTCTACTTGTACTTCAAGAGTAAGAAAAAAAAAACTAGATTTGCTGGTCAAAACAGCTTTTCTGTTGTTCTGTTATGATTTGAAAACCCGCCAAAGTAAGCGAATGCATTTTTAAAAAAAGATTCACTTTCTCCAAGATTTTAGGAGTTGTCTTTTTTCTTTACTTCATTTCGAGTTTCATAGTATATTGAACTCTTCCGTATCCGGTCATGTGAGTGAAGTAAAATGAATCCACGTTTTCTCTATTAAATAGATTAAAATGGTGTGCTAAAAGTGACGTTTCGAAAGTGCGCACTGCGTTATTGTGTCACGAGAGAAGTAATTTGACGGTGAATAAATTGCTGGCTAATGTGTGGAACGGCTAATGAGACAAAATGAGCGGAGCAAAATGAGTGGAACAAATAGCTTTCAGAATAGATTTTTATCACTATCATAGACATAAATAAGTGTCAGTCAACATTCTGATAATGAGTTTTGATCAAATACATTTTGTTAGATTGAATCATTTATAACAATAAGGGGATAATGAAACGCTCATGTTTACCCAGTCTATCCTAACGGATAAGAAATAAATATTATTTTCAGTTTAATGAATTTCTTGTGTAACTTGCTTTGATGTCTTATGACGACTTGCAGGTACATGCGAAAAAATATCTACTTTATATATTTTTTGAAAAAGTACGGATTCATGCTTTTTGGAGGGGCCAATTACATTGAAGCGTTTGTAACCTATTCTGTGTCAGTTTAAATTATACATAACCTGTCAAAAAGAAATATTTTTTTCCGAACTGTATAACGCTGCTCACTGACACATTTTAAAGTTTCGTAGAATGTTCTGTCTGGACAGGGGTGCCCACAAGGGGGGATTATGGCGCAAGTTGCGCCATCAAAATTTTTGGGGGGGATTTTAAAATTGCTTTTTATTTATTTATTGATTTATTTTTAGTTTAAATTAGTATTTATTTTATTTTATTCTGTTTTTTTTATATCATTTATTTAGTTTGTGTGTGTGTGTGTCATTGGCGTAGCACAGAAATTTTCTAATAAAAAAATAATAATTAAAAATAATTAAATGCATAAATAAATAAAAATATTTAAAAGAATAATTAAATAAAAAATATTAAAAAGAAAAATATTAAAATTTATTTTAAAAAAATAAATAAAATAAAAAAAAAGAGCTAAAAACAAAAAGGGGGGAAAGAGTTGAGGAAAATTTAGGGGGGGATTTACGCCATTGAACTTGGGGGGGATGGACACCCCTGTGTCTGGATAGACAAGAAAAAAACTTCTAAGACTACACAATACAAAAAAATATTTTACCTAAATTTTATTCTTGTTATACATTGCGTTTAAGCTTCATACAGAATATGATGAAGAAATTTAAAATTATTTTAAACTTCAGTTTGGTTTATGAAAATATTTTGTCTATACATTTATTTTTAGACTTATATAACACTTGACTATTGACCAACTGTTTAGTAACAAAGAAATTAAAAATAAAAATAATAAGTGCATCAAGTTTTAATAATAATAATTAACAATAAATTTACAAACTCTTTGCAGAAAAAATAATTATAAACATTTACGCATTTAAAAAAAAAATTATGTTATATTAATATATTTCGGAGAGACTATGGGAACTGTTCACATGTGCCCCTAGATGTTGTGTTCACAAGTGCCTCGTCATCAACTTTTCACTATTTTACAAAAATAAAGAACTGAATTTGATAAAAAAAATTACATTGTCATAAATTTTTCTTGAATGCTCATATAATGGTTTACAAGAAATAAGTTTTGTTTATTAGCTAGTTTAAAAAATGTTTGTACTTGAGTAAGACCAGTAATAAATTTATATACAACCCCTGCTAAAATAAAGTTGTCGCCACAGAAATATAAACTGGCTCATTACTCTGAACATCTGGCCAAGAAGTAGACCTGATACTGACTGCCATTACTTGAGAAATTTTCAAGATTTTTTTGCTTGACGTTATCCTAGTACAAAAACATACAATGTTCACATGTGCCCCCCTATCCTCTGCATAATATGGGGCAAAGCGAGTTACTTTATCTTCAGAAAATGATGAACAGAGATGTGAAAGGTGGGATGAGAATAATGATGTGTGTGTGATTGCGCAGAGGGTCATTTTCAAATAATCAGGGAGGTGAACAGTAGGTTTGATGTCAAAAATGCCTCAAATAGGCTCATCTAGACTGCGCTGGTAAAAGAAAAACAAAATCTATGTTTGAAGTGCAGAAAATTGATTAAATAATTGCTAAATAAACCTTTTTGGTTTTTTTAAAGTTAAAATTTATAGCTGAAGATGTTTCATCTTTTGAACATGAATGATCATAATCGTAGGATCCTGAATTCTCATCCTTACTATTTTCTCCTCAACCATATAATTTTTACTTCTTTTTACAAAAAAAGGAAGTGTTGTATTCGCGAAAAAATTTTCACTCAAAAATCGGCCTCAATTTCCATTTTGCTCACCCTCGAATGAATGTTGAGTTTTTTTTTTTTTTTCGACTCGACCACACGTCTAAGAACGTATAGACATGCGAAATATCCATTTTTACCCTATTCCTGAGTTAATTACAACAAGTTTTCTCGTGACGTCTGTATGTGCGTATGTATGTCGCAAAACTCAAGAACGGTATGTCCTAGAAAGTTGAAATTTGGTACGTAGCCTCCTTGTAGGATCTTGTTGTGCACCTCATATTTGGTTGCATTCGGATGTTTCAAAGGGAGTCTCTTACACCTTTTTTTTTGGGGGGGGGGGAATCATTGTTATAATTTCAATGTAAATTCAAGTGGTGTTGTAATTTGGCAAACACTTGGCGATATTTCGTCAAGCTTTCGGTCGCCAAGTTTTGTCGCCAACTTGGCGACAAATTTTGCGGTTTTTTTTTTTTTTTTTTTTAATTCTGATTTCAATTTTTCCACAATTGGCGATATTTAGAGAGTTAACCATTAAATCACATCAAAATTGCCAATATTTGGAAAATTGATCTGAATGAAACTTTTTTTTTTTTTTGCATCGGTTTTGCAACAAACTTGGGGTGAAAATATGTAAAGTGTTATTTCTTTGCTTAGTCCAAGGCACTATTATAATTAGCGTAAAAGGAAGTCATGTGATGTACACATCAGCTCCTTAAGTAACAAAATAAAAAGGTTCCCCATATGCGGTGCTTTTACATTAAATTTCGTTTCTATTAGTTAAGGAACAAAATTTTATCAATATAAAAGCTTTTAACTAGCATAAACACTCAGCTATGTTTACTAAGGTGAGGAGACAGAACTTTCAATTCTTCCGCAATGAAGCTCGTGGTCTGAGTTTCGTGAGAGTATGTCAAAACACTTTGGATTATAAAACATGCTGTGTAATGAGGAAAGACAGCTTCTTTAGTAATCCGAACTTATAGACAAATGTGACGACCAGCAACAGGCACTGGGCCCAGCTAAGCTGGTCCTAGTCGATTAGTCTCCATTGAAGATCAATGTCCCTCTTACAGCTATCTACTCTTGCTGATCACAGCCTCTTCCAACAAGCTGTTCGTAGTGCCCACTACCCTACTAAAGTAGTAATTTTTCCCAATTTCCAGTTAGCCCGGAGAATTGAATAGATTAAAACAATGACCCCTCGTCCTACTGTCCGTGCAGAAATGTAACCCCTTAATATCTTTCATTTTGATAAATTTAAGCAAGTGTATCATGTCCCCTCTCACTCTCCTTTGCTCCATGCCATACATGTCAAGATTTTAAAGTCTAGTATCATACTCTAAATCTGAAAATCCTCTTGCCATCAGCCTAGTAGCTCTTGAGTAGATTAAGGACCCGTAAAATGTATGGTAAATGTGAAAAGAGCACTCCTTGCCATACTGGCTTAAGCAAAAAACGGACCGCCAAGTTCTCGCGTTTTGGCATTATATCTCAATGAATCAAGTAAAAATGGTCTGCGAAGTAATTTCTTAGTGAGAGAGATGGGTGGACCAAAAATGGCTGTAGAGTCGGGAAGAGTACATAGTTGGTTTAAGTTCTAGCTTAATGGTCTTGATTTCTGTCCGACCATATTCATTCGCGTGAGCCTTATTACTCGGTAATCCATTACGCGCTTTCTCATTTAGAATTAAGATATGCGTTTATAATGTTTCAAAATCTTTGTTTCCGAGTCGAGTTGTGAGTGATCTATCTCGCAACTTTGCTGTGATGTGTTGAGCGTTCGTGCACCACCAATGTTTGAAAAGTTATGTTTAAAATGCTTTAATATACGTTTAACTTTTTTTTTTGTATCTCAAAGTCGAAAAGTTCTCTGTTCTCAACTTCGTTTCATTTTTGTTTCCAAGTTATAAAGTACGTAATAAAATAAATATTTTACAGTACAGTACTGTGGTGTAGACAAAAATACAAACAGTCACTGAATGCACAGGTAGTATATTTCGAGCGTCTTTGAAGAACATAAAGCCTGCAAAATCAAGCACAACTCGAAATAAATGGCTCTGAACATCAGGGTCGACAATAATTTATGAGAGGAGTGAGAATAAAAGAGTATGAAAGGAAAGCATCTCCAGAAAAATAAAATAATTAAAAAAGAAAAAAAAAGTAGAATTGAAACATTTGTATAAAATGCATGATTACTTTATTACTAAAACATCTATCCAAATAATTTATCTAGTATTACAAACCCATAGAATTATCAAGTAAAAAATGCGTTTAAAATTCAGATTTATTTTATTTACAAATTTGTATTTATTCTTGAATACAAACGTTTGTCTAGTTTATCTTTCGTACTTGAATCTCTTGACTGCTCTGCCGTATTCCAGTTTTCTCATGCTTTAAGCAAAATATCGAACGAAGTCATTGAATTTCTTTGTCTATGAAAATTCCTAGGGAAATAAAGTTCTATCACCTATCGTTTTCAGTAAAATAAAATCTCGTCCTCTGGGTATGCATGTAAAATGATTTTTTGTCTCTTTTTGAATAGATTTTCTGGTGGAAAATCTGCATTTTGTGCCACATTTCACCAGTTTTCAAATACGAGAATAACAATAACAATTCACTTCTTAGTTCTTATTTCATTCCAAAAACAAATGGAGTAAAATTTAGCCCCTGGGGACCAAATTAACCCTTATCTAAATACGAAAAGCAGAAATGTGTGCTATAAATTTTGTTTCATCTCATAACTAACTCAATTTCGCCGGCTAACGGAATGAACCGAGGTACCCAACTCGGCATATATTTATTCTTTAAACTCGAGCTTTCATTACAACAACATTGCAGTACAGCTGCTGTCAGTTCGATCCACCATTTCAATCGGTCTTCTTATTTTAATCGATACTGTCAGGAAGGAAGTAGTTTTATTGCTATCTAATGGCAAAAATTGAATACTTTATAAAACTCGAAACTTGTGCAGCCAAATTGAAATGGCATGTAATTGGGAAGCAGATGGTGAGCCAAACTTTCTTGAATTTAGTACAGAATGTCTCAAAACCTCAGTTGGCTTTTTGTTTAATGGTAATTGCCACAAGCTTTCACGCCAAATCACACCGCCAGTGGTGAAGAGCGTCCCTTTAATTGAAAAGTATAATAAAAAATAAACAATTGAGGGGAGAAAACTAAAGAAATGAAAGAATAATTTTCAAATAATGAAGTATTATTTAAATAAAAATAAATAATTAACTTCGAAAATGTTAAGTAATTCATTCACTAATAGTAAGTTATTTAAAAGCAAAATGGCCATCTCTCCCTGCATGTTGTGGAAAAGTGCAGACGTCTACGTTTAAAATTCTTAAATTTAACACCAGAATGTGTATAGGGTTTTTATACTTAAAATAAAGTAACTCAGGCCCGAAAATTCGAGTTTTTCTAGGGGCCGGGGGACAAGGGGCTATGCTCAATTATGGCAAAAATTAGCAAAAACCACGCCCATTAAGATGTAGACACATCAATTTTTTTAAACTAAGGCAATTGCCCTCCCTCCCGACTCCCTAAATAACGGGCCCCCTTGAAGTAACCTTTTGAGTTTTATCTTCAAGCAATCAATAGAAACTCGAGTCTCCTTCAGTAACGACCACAATTGTAGAAACTCACGGAAAAAGTGCATTTTTGAGATATTGTGGGTCAAAATCAAATTTTCTAGGAGAAATACTTTTAAGTAATTTGTCATTTGGAAGATTATTAAGTCATTCACTGAAAAAAAACGTTGTAGAATAACTTTTGTAATGGATAATTATTGTAAGAAAAATGAAACACATAAAAATTTGCATATTCAAAACTTCTCAGATGTGGCATTTAATACCTAGTTGGATAAGTTTTTAGCATCAATTACGGTCTTGCAATGCTTTCTTATAAATTTCATAGTTTTTGTTCCTCGGCTGTCATAACGTAATACTAAAATTGAATTATTGTTTCACTTAAGATTTCCTTACTGGGTTATTTTTTGTAAAAAGTTTTTATAGTCGATTCCTTTATGGAATTTGAGATTGGGGTAGAACGTATCTGACTGTATTCCCAAGTTAGTCCTTCTGTGAAATATAATTACCATGAAATCAGTTTTAACATCTATAGTATTAACATGACATGGGTATGAGTTCTGTTGAAATTTCAATTCTTTGTCAGTGAAAATATATGCGGAAAGCAGTATTTGAGGAAAAAGTGTTTAATTTGCGTATTTTGATGCATTTATGTTGCAATTAACTACCAAAGTTTTAAAAAGCTCATTTTTCTGACCTCTACCCTAGACCATAGCATCATCTTAATGTTTAAGAGTAGGTGTAATTCAAATAGTGAAAATCTTTATTGATTCCTCTCCTAATATACAGGGTGCTTATAGAGCAAGAGCGTATTTAAGGGGGGAGCACAAGAGATTGGGGCATCTCCCGAAATTGATATGAAACTATTCATCGTGAATAAGGTTTTAAATGTTTTCAAACTTAAATTTAGACCATTCCCAAATATTTGGCTTTATCCTCTCCTAAAATAAAGTCCCGTTATAAAGTCTTGCATTGATCAAGTATATTTATTTAAAAAACCAACTATTTTTGATTTTTACGTAATATTTTTTGTATTTTGATCCAGTTTTCATCCTTTTTTTTATCACAGCAATTTTCTCCTTATTGATACAATATTAGCAAAATATATGTAAGTGACGCTAACATCAAAAACTGAAAATGCATTTATGACGGAAAAAATTCTCGGGGGCTCCGCGGAGAAGGTTTTGAGGGTCAACCCCCTCTAGAACCTTTGGTTGTAACACTTATTGCTAATTTTAATATGAGAATTTATATCCATATAAGGACTGCTATGACCAGACCCTAACCCCCCAGAACATAAATTCCGGCCGCAATAATCCTGATGTGAAGTTTAAATCTTTTCAGAACTACGGAAGGTGCTCACTTAGAAGTGTATGAACTTAAAAAAAAAAAAGTTTCAAAACAAAAAAAAAAGTAAAATCTGTGACCTACTTCCCCCAATTAATTCTAATTTGAATTCCGAAACTTTGAATTCAAATTATGTTTTTCGCAATCACGAGTTGCGACAAGACCCTACTGATTAGAGTTATTGTTTCTAGAAACGGCTCCCCCCCCCCAAGCATGTCCCTGCTCCTGGGTGGGTTACGCGTGTATAGATGTGTGTGTAGGCTTACGTGTGTGCACGTAGGCCTGTGTATGTGTGTAAAGGCGTGCGCACGTAGGGGAGTGTGTATGACCATGCGTGTGTGGGACATGGACGCCACTGCCCAGCAAAAGTGGATTCCGGGGGACAGTGCTCAGGACCAGCCGCGCCGCCGCCGGTGGACGGTCTTGCTGCAGCCCTGATCCAAGCTGAAAAAGGAACCGTAACGTCAAGGACAGTCAAATGAAAGCAATAAGCAATCGTGATTGCTCAAAAAAAACTTTTTAAGATAAGTTTCAAAATTTAAAAAAAAAAAAAAAGAATAATTTTAAAATCTGAAGTAGTATTTTTTTCCCTCTCTTAATGAAAGTTCTTTATAAGTCCAAGACTTTACAAAACACGCTGTGTTTTGCGGCATCGCCATCAAATTGTGAATTTTTCATTTCATCACTTCTAAACATTTTCCGATTGTTTATCACTGTTTTTCGATTCTACATTGTGCTATTCAGACCCTTCATTTCAAATTTTTCAAGGGGGGGGGGCAAAGGATATATACTTACTGGAAGTTATACCAAAAAAAAAACAATAAAAAACACGCCCAGTCGCTTGTCAATACATGTCTTTTTCAAAGCCTGGGGGAATTGTCCCCCCCCCCCCCCCGAAACCCCCTAAGTGATGAACTTGGTGCTATTCCCCTCTGTATACTCATAGATGATTTTCGTTTAGATCACGTACATAGTGATTCAATTTTTCTGTTATCACGTTATGCCTTTTTACTGTCGACAAAAATTTGATTTTCCAATTAACTTTATTTCCTTATAGTTCTTAAAAAATATAGATGGTTAAACTTTCACGAGTTTTCTTTTTAATTTCATTATAACCTAAGCCTTGCTCTTTACATAAACAGAAACTGTTGAGAGAACAGTCTTTTTTCTTTCTCTTCTTTGCGCTATTTAAATTTGTAGGCTTCAGCAATATTAAAATGGCAGAACACAAAAAAATCTGATTTGATAGTAACTACAAAAAAACCCTGATGATTGACTTCTTTCAGCTCTACAGTATGCCTATAAATGCTGAATTGTAGTCTGAGTAAGACACTTATACTCAATGACTACATTGTCTTATCAACTTAAGCGATGAGTGCCTCTTTTTTCTGGTTATTTAACTTTAACCTTTTTAACAAAATGATAGTTGAAACCCTTGATGCAATTCATTCTGGGATGAATTATCTTTAACCCTTTTATGACCCTGCGATTTCAATTGGGATCGCTGAATGTGCCACCAAGTTTACATCTTTAAGCAAGAATTGCAATATTCTTCTAATGTTAAATGAATACTTTAAGGATCTATGCTCTGAAATGCGCTTTTTCATTTGTAAAGTACGAGTATACATACTGCCGTGTGCAGGTAACCGGCAGTAACTGCAAATTTTTCATTTTTTTTTTTTTTCATTTTTCATTTTTTGCATTTTTGTCATCAATTGTACGTTATCTTTATTGAACAAGCTCGCTTATTTGGTTTCCGCTGAAAAAAAAGCGTGAAAAAGATGTCTAATTCTAACATTTTCCTATTGTTAGTATTGAATCCAAAACGCGTTTCTACAAATATCTCGAAAACTCATTTCTGCAAATACTGCCGTTTACCTGCACACGGCAGCATACACACATATATACTGTATACAGTAAACTCCCGATTATCGGCGATCGGATTATCCGCGAGTCTTTTCACAATTTTTTTTTCCGTAATGGTCATAAAATGTTTTTTAAACTAATGATTGTGCTACTGTTCGCTTTTAGCTTACATATATATTTTCTACATTCAATTCTAGTAGATGCAATGTTTTTAAGGGGTCTAAGGACCCATAACCTTCAAAATTTTCGACTTTCTGGAAAAAATATATGTTATGCATATTTTAATTCTGAACAATTTGATACCTTATTTATTACCATACGCCAAAAACTTTTCAAGTTATTGTAAAAATGCGTAAACTTTCCCCATAGAGATTTATGTTGACAGCAGCTGTTTAAGTCTCTTTTTCTCAGGTGCCGGTTTCTTCGGTTTTCTCGTTTTGCGCGCATAATATCTCAGAAAGTTTCTTATACATTTCCGTAAAACTTTTCATACTTGTTTGTCTGGTATATATTAATGACCTGAACCTAAATTTGTTTAATTTTTTTAAAATTATTTATTTATTTTTTGAAATTTTACAAGTCATAATCAAAAATTTCCAAAATTTTGGGCAAAAAAATATATATTTTTTAATATTACCTTTCATTTTTAGTTAAAATTTAGGTTCAGATCATAAATATATACCAGACAAACATGTATAAAAGGTTTTACGGAAATATATAAGAAACTTTCCGAGATATCATGCGCGCAAAACGAGAAAACCGAAGAAACCGGTACCTGAGAAAAAGAGGCTTAAACAGCTGCTGTTAACATAAATCTCTATGGGGAAAGTTTACGCACTTTTACGATAACTTGAAAAGTTTTTGGCGTATGGTAAAAAATAAGGTATCAAATTGTTCAGAATCAAATTATGCATAACATATATTTTTTCCAGAAAGTCGAAAATTTTGAAGGTTAAGTGTCCTTAGACCCCTTAACTAATTTAAATGTACGTGTAAGTATTGTTCATATTTTTTAGCTATTGTATATATACACGAATAATGTATATTATTCGGATTATCCACGGTTTTCGTTTATCCGCGGCTACCGTGCCACCCTATTCCGCGGAAAATCGGGATTTTACTGTATATACCTATGTTAGACAAATGCAAACATTAATAGAAATAAGATCTACGTTAGGTTAATTGCTGTTTTTTATATATAAAAGTGAAAGAAATTTAAGAAAAAAGTGCTTAATTTTAAAATAAATTCGGTTCAGAAAGGACTGAGATGGAACTCCCAGCTACTTTTATGAGTCATCCAAAACGTGCACTTTTTTTCTAAAAGGCTACCGCCAATAACGAAAAGTGTGCAGTGATTTAATGAAAAACTAATGTAAGCGGTAACTTAAAACTAAAATTTTATTTATTTTCCTTTTGATTATTCACTATACTCTCAGATTTGAAGGAGGAAAGAAAAATTGGGCCGCGCAGTAAAGAAATAAACCGCGTCCTTTAATTTTCGCTCTGAATCCCTACCGGAATTCGAGTTCTGATTACAGGTTTAGTAATTTCTTTGCAGAGGGTAAAAATTAAAACAAGAGCCTAAAGCTAGATGAACTACGCCTTTAGCATGAAGGGGCTATGCTATGTTGGTCTGTAATGTAGGTAGTAATTTAAAAATCCAGACACCCGAGGCGCCGTTTCGTCGCCAAAGCACAAAGAACGAGCCGGTCCGACCCTTGTGTGGTCCGAAAGGGGATATTACGGATTCGGAAATTGCAGTATACGAAATAAATGAATAAAAATTAAATTAATAGTCGCGCATCTTCGTCTCAGACTTTTCTTGAATTTATTTATTTTCTGTTATTTGATGGAAAACGAGGACTTGAATCTTTTGCACGTCCGTGAGAACAGGAATGGAAAATTCGAAAATAAAATCGCCTGTGATATTTTGCCCAGAAAAATGTGCTTGTAGTTTCACCTCGGTCTTTTTTTAACCAAGGAGCTGATGAAAACGTAAAGGATTTATTTCTAGTAAAATTGAGCAAAATTAAGTAAGGCACGTTAAAATAGTTGAATTTTATGCTATTTTCAAATGTGTTTGCATTCGTACTTTACAATTCTGAAATCTGTACCTATGCAATTAAAAGAAACATTTTGATACACTTTAGTCGGATAAGGTTTGAATGTCTTTACATATTTATGCTTTTAACGTGTTATGTTCTGCATTGAGTTTGATTTCGTTGCACTGTCTACTGACTGCACTGGCATTCATTGTCGAATAAAGAAAATGTATCTACTCCATTTAGGGTCAAGATTTTTCTTCCTCAGACACTTAACAGCAAGGATGTCTTTGCCAGGGGTGAACTGGGTCCCGCAAGAGAGCGCCAACCTTGGCCTCCAAAGAGCGCGAAAAAAAAAGGTGCGAAAAAAGTGCAAAAAGGAAAGAAAAAGGTGTATAAAAAAAGATAGTACATAGCTTTAAGAGTTTAAAGAAAAGAAAAAAAAAAGCGAAGTGAAGGCGCATAGGTTTGTGAGCGAATAAAAATAAAATAATAATGAAAACCAAACAATGAAAAAATATGGGTGTTCAGGCTTGAGGGCACAAAGGAGGGAGGGTCAGTCCGCCCCAGTGATTTTCCATCAATTTTTCTAAGGGTATACACTCAGTAATCCATTACGCATAATTTGTGTATGATCATATACATAGTATGTTATAATATGAAAATTTACAAAGCTTGAGAGTACACGCTATATGTCTAAAAAATGTTTGAGAGTATACGACGTATATGGAGTATACCCTATGGGAACACCACTGGTCCGCCCCTGGTCTTAACAGAATCCCGTGTAGCGTTAACTGGCGTGGTTCAAAGTTACCCTGATTGATTCCATTTGAAATAAGTATTTGCTTTTCTTTGAAAAAAAAAAAGAAAGGTTGGGGTCCAGAAGCGATAAAGTACTCAGCAATGGCCGACTTTTGAAACAGTTTCAAGCGGCATTGAATCTCATGCTCTTTTATTCTAGCATTAATTACCAACGTAAACTTAACCACAGTTGCGTAGAATCATGTACATTCCAGCAATATGTCTTTAACTGAACGAAAGACTCGTTATGCTTTCGATGTGCAACGCTATATAATGTAAGTCGATGTTGAGCAAGGTCGACATCGATCTACATTATGTATGTCCTACGATGTAACACTAAATAGAGTACACATGAAAGGACGTGTATATTAATCCACATACAAATGAGGATTAAGATCAAGGGCATTTGGTACAGACTTCTTAGAATTCATTTGCCCTCTAAAGAAACCTGAAAATTCTCTGTCAGAAACATCTTGCATGGACCACGGAAATTAGTTATTTTAGTCCTCCTAATATTTGAATCAAAACTATGAATACGCCCATTTCAGACGGTACAAGGACGAACGACTTATCATTGAAGTTTGTTTGGCTTCAGACTGGCGTTATTGTCTGGGGCGCTATTGGATATTATGGGCGACTGCACCAACTACCAATTGTGGGGAGACGATACATCAGGGAAGTGGAGGAACTAAAGGAGGGAAGTGTCTGGCTTTTCGTAGTAACATCGTTTTGCATTCTGTTTGGGTACAGTCTTATAAGGCTCTTTGCTAATGAAACATGCAAATGTCTTCCCCTTTACATCAACCGATAATGCTGTTTCGCTCTAACTCCTTTATGTCATCGGATATTATTCTGCGTTTTTGGGGTGACTTCTACTAAATCATTCACTGTAATCAAACAACGATAACGATAGTTCATTCCTTTAAAGTGCTTTCTATACCACAGCTTGCTTGGACGTTTTCCAAGATGCTCCCAAGTAAACGCCATCGCTTTGTCATTCAAATTATTTGCGCACCCTAATATGTTTTCATGTCTGGTTGCTTAATTTGAATGATTCCTTCATGATTTTTAGTAAGAGTCATGTAGGTGTCTCACGCTTCGATGTTGTTTATTTGAGCAGACAGGGAATGGGGACTCGTTAACGGAAGACTTTTGATTCATCAAAAGCAGTGATTGTTGTTCAGGGAAAAGCATAAGTTATTTGTTGATCGATAATACTTTGGAGATCAACACTGGCGCTTTGTTAAAAGTTCTTGCATACGGGAAGTTAGTCTTCTGCGAATCAATCGTCTTTTGGAGAGCAATTAGGTGTTTGACTCCTATCCTGAAATGATTGATTATCCTGCTGCGTAAATGAGAACTGGTTTGCTGATGCACTTTCCTGTGGATGAAAGCAAAGTTCTTGAAAGCATTGATTAATTTTTGTCGGAAAATAAGAATTCGTTTAAGGGATTGATTGTCCTTTGTCTAGAAAATGCAAACGGTTATTTTCAGAATCCATCGATGACTCGACAAATTTAATGTGAACTCGTTTCTCACATTTATCATTCTCACTTTGTCAGTAGTTGGTCATACAAATTTTGAACAAGCCAAGTTTACGAATTAAGTTTTTCCTTTTCTTCTGATAAATATTTGGGCGTTTTTGGTCAATGGTGCCGGTTTTGTTTAATGTTTTACATTTTCGGTTCATCATTCATTAGGATCATTCGAGTTTTTTCTTCATGGCATTTTGTTTTCAAATTTCGATTTTGTTCTTGTATTTCAATTTTAAGCGAAATTTTTTCAGAAATTCCCTATTTAGTGAAGAAATCCTTGCACGCTTTCAATTTTTACAGGATTCGAAACACAATTTTAAAATTATTTAAAATCAAAACCTTCACGTTTGCCTAAACGTAAATGGAAAATATAGTTAACTCTCAATAACTCGAAGTCCCAAGGAAGCAGCTAAAACTTTCGTGTTATTGGTGGTAGTTCGTGATGGTGAATGTTCCCAGTCTTTTCCTAGAGTTTTCTAGTCAATGACAATTTCGAGATAAAGGAATTGTCTATTTATAAGGATTCGAGTTACCGAAAGTTGGCTGTATATTTGTGTTAATTCTTAAAAAAAAAAACAAAAACACGCTTTCAAGTCGGATTTAATCTGAAAGAGATAGGTAGAGACATTGATCACAATTGGTAGAATTTCGACCATAAGCGGTATCATTTAATAGGTCACTTCATGAGATCCTAAAACCTGTTATTTATTCAGATACGTATATATTTTGTAGCTTTCCTTTTAAAAGAGGAAAGCCACATTTTTCAGAAAAAAGATTCTGCAGTTTCTGCGAACGTAAATGTTTTTGCATTAATGAGTACGTACAGAAGGCATGAAATGTTTGCCAAGATGAGAATCGTCAACGTCAGGTTTGTCTCGCCGAACTAAATTACCTGTGTTGTCTCGATTACGTTGCTTCATTATTCATATAAACTGGCGCATTTTAGCCTTTTATTAATTTATTTTTCTTATTAATTGCTCTAATTTTACTTCCTTGTCCGAAGTAAAGGAAGTTTTATACTCACGAAAAATTTCCCTTTCGTCCCAACCTAAATTGCTATTCTAAGCACACAGGAATTATTATTTTTGACTATACTGCGTTCCAGTAAAATATAGATTCGATGTAAATGAAAAAAAAAAAAAAAAAGCGCCATTTGGTGGTGTCAGCCACGTGTTTGACGTGTACAATAACAAATCTGCTCCAAGTAGACGGCGAATGATATTTTACTTTTTTTTTATTTCGGAGAAATTCTCCAAAAATGACAAACCTTCTGAAAACGATCGAGTTTTCGTTTGGTCTATCTTTTTGCTGAACAAAGTAGGTTTTTGAATGAGTACACCCATTTTTGTACGCATGGGGCACAAAAAAAAAATTTTTTTTTTTTTGAATATCTTTGGATCTATTTTTCCGATCTTTGTCTTCAGGTCTTGGATGTACCTATGGGCGCATGCATCTCGCATAACTAGAAAACGATCTGCAGTAAAAAAATAAAAATTTTTTTATAGGAGCTGTTTATAGGAACTGCATAGCGTCTAGGTGCGGGCTCCCTTTTCTTTTTGCTATTGGATGATTCAAAAGGGCTGTTTACTCGTGTTTTCGGGGTAAAGCTATGTTAACGCATTGCCTATCACAAATAAATCTAACAAGACACGTTTTTGGGCAAACTGCTCGGTATTTAATCCCTAGCTACAGATTCTTAATGCACCTTCATTTACGTTTTTAAAAATTTATATAAATTTAATTTACTAACAATTAATTGCTGCTTAGGGGAAGTGGGGGAGTATGGTAGAGAAGAGAGAGCAGAATTTCTCTCCAGGAAGCGTAGTTTCTGATTCCGGACATTAATTAGAACGGATAGTAGGGAAATCAATACAATAGTTGCGATGAAGGAAAATAGAGGTTTTGTCGGAGCTTTGTTTTGTGGAAAGTGGATTACCGCTGACCCGGTGAAAAGAAAAATAGCAATCCGCGTCAGACGCAGACGTGCTTTTCCCGCTAGTTAAAGACCTTGAACCGCTACTCTGTCAACAAAACTAGAGGAATCTCCAATAGATCTTTCACTGCGATTTATAGTCTAAACACAAATATTTCTTAACATTCAGATGCAAGTTTTTTTTTAAAATATTTTTAGGAACAACGTTTGATAATATTTTGCTTAGTTAATGAATTTAAACCGTATGTTTTTCTTGTTCATCTATTAAATTAAATAACAATTTGCAAGAAGTTTTTTTTTCTTTTCACTTTGAGATTTAAGAAAATGGTATTTTGCTGCGTTTTATTTTTTCCCTGCAAAGCTTTTAAATTGATAGACACTTGATTAAGTATCACGAAAAATGTTGCGTTCGTGACATCCTGAGACGGGAGGTGTTTTCAGTAAATTAGGTGTTTATTTATTTTCGCTAAAATTTTTAGTAGTCTTCAGTTTTCATTTTATGCACATTGTGCTAATAATTGATTCAACTTATTAAATGCTCTGAAAACATTCATTTCACTTTATATATCGTCGCCTCAGAGCAACGGTAAGATAGCTAATCCCAGAAGTAACACTAAGGTATCTTACTATTACTCTGAGGCGACGATATGCCTGTTTACCTGTCTAGCGTATTACCACAACGGTTATCATTGAATTTTCACTTCAATGCAGGGGCGCAGCAAAAAAGGGGCTGAGGATAAATCCTACAGAACCCTTGACTTCAAGCCATGTTGTCACTCCTAGTATGGTAAGTTTTTTTTTTTTTTTCATTCGTGTATGGACATTCTCTCCCCCCTCCCCCCAGCTGAAAAAGCGTTTTATCAGAAAACCCTCTTCAAGGGGAAATCTTGGCTATACGAGGTGCCTCAATGATGTGTAAAGATTGTACGAAAAATCCATTAAAACCAGATGATAGGATTTAATAACTGCGCATATAACGCGGGTGTTTACTGTCATTATATTTGTCAGGGGTGATTGTGTTCCGGTATTTTCGGACGTATTTCCGGTATTTTTATGTCCGAAAATACCGGAATTATGTTTTTTTTCTGTGCTTTTAACTCCCTACCTCCGTAATTTTTTTAATTACATAATACTCATCAAATATATCTGCAAGAGCCTTAAGATGGACAAATGTCAAGATAATTTGTATAACACCAGCTCAAAAGTAACTTTGTAACCCATTAAAAATTTAATCAAATGTACACACAATATTTTGACTCAGAACTATTTAATACTATGGCAAAGGTACACTTAAGTAATAGGGACCAAAGATAGCCCCCTCCCCCCCCCCCCGTTCTCACTTTGAAACTTTCAGGTATTTTTTGATGAACTCGCAATCACCCCTGATTTGTTCAAAAAGCAAAAGCGACAGTTTGTTGTTGCTTTAGCTTTCATTGATTTCTAAAAACTGCATTAATATAGATTAGGCAAGGGTAGTCCATCCCTCCCAAGAGAGATGGCGCGCCTCCTCAAATGCTACGGAGCAACTCCCCCCCCCCCCCAGGAAAAAAAAGAGACTACATCCCAAAACAACTCCGCTAAAAATTTCAATGGCGCAGCCTGAGCTATCCCCCCTCGTGGGCCCCCCTGGAAAAGGTTGTTTTCAGCTATCCCTCGTATTGATTTTTCGAGCAGACTTTTGATGCAAGGACGTGACATTGAAAATTGTTCACCCTGTCACCAAATTGTCTGCATTAACCGTTTAACCGCCGAACTATTGACGGATGATCAAATTTGAGTAATTTTTTGAAATTATGTCTATTTTTGTCTAGTAAATACAGAAATAAAATAAAATTTCCAGAAAAAATTTTTTTACTATGATTTTCAGTGTGTTCCATTTTTGGAACATTGGCGTTTTGCATGAAGTTTTTTTTTTCAGAGAATTTTTTTAAACTAAGAGGTTTTGAATGCGGTTTTTATCTTAGCATACTTTATTGCGGAAAAAATAATATTTTAAATTGCATTTGTGTACATATCAGAATTCAGAAAATCCAATACTGAAATATCTAATGCCCATCATATGAAAGGAAGCATTGCTGGTGAAGTCGTTTGTCGCAATGGAAACATTTCTTAGTCGTATTTTTTTGCACACCGCGCAACGTCCTTGGGATGCAGATACAATATAATATCCGTCAGACATTTTTGACCGTTTATGTAAATGAAAACGAGGCCCTAGAGGACTTTCCACTCGTACTTTTCTTCTTAGGAGGTGAGTTGTTATTTCTCTTCGGAACTCTAAATGCTTCATCTTGACTTCGTGTAAATCACAATGAAGTAACCAACTAGCTACAACTGAAATATTCAGCACATTACTAAAAAGATTCCCCCACCATTTTTTACTCCTCAAATGAGGTCTGTAGCTCCCTAAAAGTTTATCAAAGACGTCCACACCCCCCATTCCTTCATTGTTTCTCTTGATAAGATGAGGTTGTGGCACATCTATCTTGCATTTCTGCGCATTTGAGTAACATTTTACAGATGCAAGTGGCTCATGTGTATAACAATTAGATACTACTCTAACCACTGCATTATCTCTCCAGCTGCACATGTACACTGATCCATCAGATCGATAGTTAAAATTTCTGCGATCTTCTTTAGAAAGGGCTTTTTTGGATTTCCGTGGACAATGGCCAGTTCGGTTTTCACGAATTGTTCCTGTTGCTCGTACACTTTTTTTTGATAGCTGAGAAATTAAGTCATAGGATGTAAAAAAGCTTTCAAAGTATACTTCATGCTTAGACGTGTCAGTCAAAACTGATAATAGATCATTTACAACTCTGGATCCTAATTGCACATCAGGGGATCCTTCTTTTTTGCCTGAATAAATCTCCATGGAATGTGGGTATCCACTTGAAGAGCACAGCATCCAAATTTTGAAGCCGAATCTTATTGGTTTTCATCTAATAAACATTTTACATGAATGCCGACCGTAGTAGGGAACCATAGATTCATCTATGCTTAATTTTTCATGAAATACACCAAATTGTTGAGGCTTTTTACACAATTCTTCGTAAGTAAGGAAAACTTTTCTTAGTTTGTCATTTTGTTTTGATTCATGGTTGTCCATCAAATGAAAGTTGTTTTTTATTTTTCGAAAACGATTTTGAGGCATAACTGTTAGTACAATTGGCACAGATGTATCTTCTGCACTGCTCCAATACATATCTTCAGAAGGAACAGAATGGTACCCACTCAATAGCAACAAACCAAAAAATTGTAGGATTTCATCTCTGTCAACATCTATTCTTCCTCAGTGATATTGCCTAGTTCATCAGGGGGTAATTGGCATATATCTACATCTGACAAATCCGAATCTGACAATGTCTCTAAATAAGCCACAACTTGTTCTACAGTAAGAAATCTTGTAGACATTTTTTAACATTTATGAACAGTTGGTATATGTCAAACAGAATTTCGTTTCGCCCGAAAACAAAGCTAGCGAATTATTGAACTGCATTTAAAATATGAAGAATAAAACTCTCACTAATATTATTTTTTATTATTACGTGACAATGCAGCTGTCCGAGCAGGTGTGGATTCGGAGCCATATAGTCCGTCAAACAGAAGACTGTTATTATTTTCTTTGCTAACAAAACGTCATATCCTTTCAAAATATAAACTTACTTGGTTTTGCCAACATCTACATCAGAGTACATTCAAAATGAGAAAAAAAAAAGAAACATATATTACGAAAAATGAAATTTCCCCTTGGAAGTCGAACGATTTACTTCTTGGAAATTTGACTCCCTAAAAGCGCCAATGTTCCAAAATTGGAACATGCTATTTTGAAGGGGTACACCTTTCGGAAACATCATTGTACATTTCTACAAGCATTTTAAAATCATACATTGAAGTATTTTTCACAACTATAATAAATATCATCACATTTTCTGAAAAAACCAATTTTTGGTAAATTTTATAAGAAAAAGTTGCAAAAAGCTAAAAAAACACTCATCTTTGAAAAATCGCAATAAATAATTTAAAACATATAAACAATCAAGCAGAAAATCAAAAAATACTTTGAAATAAGACTAAACTGTGTTAAAAAAAACTTGTTTATTTTAACGTTATTTCTTGGGAAAATTTTCACTTAAATATGATGTTCCATTTTTGGAACATTGGCGGGTAAACGGTTAAATTGAGTAACGGTGGAGATTTAGTTTCTCCACACAGAGAGAGAGAGTTAGGAAACGATCTTGGGAGGGAGGGGTTGTAATAGTTTGGCGGGCGAAAGAGCAGTTGTAGCTCTTCTGGAAATAATGCTTCTTCACACCGATTCTACAGACGCAGAAGAGCACCGACGTTTAACTTTCTAGTCGCGTTTACTGGATAAAGATTCATTTTCCCAGAACCCAATCTTCTATTTTTGAGAATCGGATCAATTTCTACTCGAAATCGGAATCAGTCTTTGGGTTTTCCAGATGAAGGTGAATAAATAGTGTTCTCGCGGTGGCATAAACTTCAAAATACTTCTTTCTGTAGAAAACATTTCCGATTATCGGATTGAAGTACAATCAATTCTCAATACCTCGAATCGAAAGAGACCGACGAAAAACTTCGACTTATCGAAAGTTCGAATTACCGCTAGTTTCGGTTTTCGACATTTTAATATTAAAAACCATCGAATATTTTAATTTATATGTACACATAACAGACAAAATTACAGAACTTAAAATTTTGTAAACACTATGCACAGTTTAATCAAAAATATTGATTAAAAAAAGGCAAAAGCATAGTTTTGATTTCGATACTGCTGGAACCACTTGAATACAGCTGATTCTACCAAAGATTCTACTTCAGGAAAGGTGCACATCTTCATTCGTTTCAAATTTGGATTCACGGATTCTACCGCTTTAGAAGTTTCTCTTTTTCTTTTAATATCATTGACAGTACTTGCTTAGACATCTTTAATAGTAAAGAAAACTCACTCTGTCTCTCAGGAACTTATCAGCAAATAATCAAACTAAAGAATGAAGGGGAACGCAACTTAACTTAGGTCAGCCTTTGAATAAAGGTACAATCAGTTGACTTGACAACTTGAAGCAATTCGTAACAAATCGTTCTTAAAAGCAAATTCGTAGTCCAGCAACATACAGGGCCGATCCTAGCAGGTGTGCAGAGTGTGCGCCGCACAAGGGCGGCCAAAGCAAGGGGCGGCCGCAGGCCGCATCATATGGTTCTTATAATCAAGCAAAATTCCTCAAGAATTTCTCACAAGATAACTTATAATAAGTAGAATTTATATGCTGATTTTTAAATGTTCAATTGTCAAAGTATGTGTCGATTTCCCGACAACATAGCATAGTTTAAGAAAAATAGAATGTTAGGGAACATTTTGTTGGTTTATTGTTCATTAATATCTACTCTTAACACACATGCTTCATTTGGTTGCAAAGTTTGTGACAGAACCGGTAATCAGGCATGTATACAGGGGAGGGGAAAGGCCCCCTTCTGAAGCATGAAATGGTGCCGTCTAAAAGGAGCACCGAGGGCGGCCGTTTACCCCCCAAGCATTTATAGACCTAAACAATGAATACATATTTTATTTATTTAAAAAAAAGTATACTGATTAGATACTCTCGCAAGCATTTCAAACAAAAAACTATGTAACAAACTCTGTGTTTAACAATCGTGATGCGTGGAGAGAAAGTGTAAAACTGCGGCTCCCTTGAGAGTAACATATATGAATGACGAACTAAAATGTTGTACTTTTCCCCCTTTATGAACATTTTTCTGATTAAAATCTTGAATGAACTGCCCGGTTTCAGATCAGGTAGGAGGACAGGGCCCTTGCCCCGGGAAGAAAATTTAAATGTGGCTCCAAAACGAAGATACAAAAAGATGCCCTATCCTCCTTGACGAAACTAAAGAAGGTTTAAAATTGCGTTTCTAGGACTGTACTTTCGGAAAATTTCGCTGGTTGAACCATCGATCTTAAGGACCCAATTAAGCTTCTGATTCACCTCTTCCACCTTAACTTAATCAAATATAGCCTAAAAGTGCTGGCTCCAAAATCCAAAACGTGTTTACAGACGACAGCCTTTCCTATCATCAAACGTCATATAAAATTGCTTTGGCATTTTTCGAAATTTTTGCAATGGAGGACCCCGAAATCCATTCGCAAACATTACTACCAAATACAGTCTCAATTAGCGTCTTTCGAGAAGCCCCTAATTCCACCCCCTCTCACTTAACGTATTGAAAAAAAAAAAACTAAAATTGCGTTTTTCAAACATCAGAGTCAAGAACTTTCGTGGAAAGACCCCGGATCCCTCTTTTCTCCAACGCAATCACTATACCTGAAAATTTCGTTTTTAGACGATTCCGTGGAGCCACAGCTTCCTGCCTAAACTAGCCTGAAGTTGACTTCAGGTTCAAAAACACAGTTCGTGAGAGCACACTGAACCCCCGTTCGCTCTTAGTCCCATCGTTATCAAACAATGCTTAAAATACGATTTTGGGACTTATATTTCTAAAGAATTCCGGAGGAGAACTGCCAGGCTTATGTAACTTTTCACGGCGCTGGGTCATATCCATCAATCGTCGAGGTGAGGTGGACAAAAGTCTATAGTTATATTTTTCAGATACTAACGTTGAAAAATATCCGAAAGATCCACAGAAGCTTCCCAGTTTTGTTAACGTCACCAAAGATAATATAAAACTGCGATTTTAGAAATATCCGCTTAAGAGCCCCAAAATCCTTCCTTCCCAAAAATAGCCTGTAAAGGATTTTTGTTCCGAAAAATATTTTGGTTCGGAATATTTTCATGTTTCCCCTATTGTTTTAAATCTAACGGGTTTTTGAAAAAATAGTGGCGAGAAATTACCGGAGGATAGCCGCCAGATTCCCTACCGTCACCAAAGACGGCCTAAATTTGCGTTTTAAACTTATATTTCGAAATCTTTCGATGGGAGACGATTGAATGTCCCTCCCTCTTGCAACGTCAACAAAGGTAACCCAAACCTGCGGGTTTAAAACTTCAGTTTCGGAGATTTTTCTGGAAGAACGCCGATCCTTCCTAAGCTACGGTCTTAAAAAATAGCTTCAATTTGATTTCAATTTTGAAAGAATTATAGGAAAGAACTGCAACATTACTTTCACCTAAAGTCTCGAAAAAGTCCCAAAAAATTCGATATTTTCACGTCAATTGTAAAAATTTCTCCATGCACCTTGAATATACTTGACTCTTTTGTCCTTGCAACCAAACACAACTAAAGATTAACTAAAATTATTTTTCATACGCCAATTCGATAATTTTCGTGGAGCAATCCTCCTCCCCTGAATCCCTGACACCTCCCCCAACGCTTACCTTTCCTCCGTCCCTTCTCTGATGTCACCGAAGAAAGACTATAAAATGCGTTTTTACGACTAGTAAATTTTGGTATCTATTACTTTCTTCAAAGATATAAACTGTACCTAAGGTGTTTCTTACTATAAAAAATTTCTTTCTTTTTATAAGATCATTCTTCTGCCCCCCCCCCCCCCCCTTTTTTAAATTCGAACTTGGCATAGAAGTTTAAAGAAAGATTTATATAGACGTTAAAGCTTAGTCAAAATATGCAAATTACTCTTGAGGGGCGGCACATTAGGTCTTTGCACACGGGCGGCCGACACCCTAGGATCGGCCCTGGCAACATATCAAAGTGTGAGTGAACAGTACAGTACAACAGAAGAAAACAAGCTAACTCATTTCCACGCGTGTGTAACTCTTTTCTCGCACATTGGCTTAACAGGTGCTCTTCTTGCTTTAGAGGTCCATTCTGCAGGAATTGGAAGTGACGGTGAATTAATTTTTCTTTCATAGTCACTTGTTTCTTTCTTTTTTCTTTCTTTCGAAATAAATTTCGAGTCATCTTTGAAAAACATTCGAGTTAAAGGAAGTTAGCTTCGAGATAATTAGCTTGAGAATAATTAGCATGGAATTAAAGACAAAGGAATCGGGACTTGATAAAAACTTCGAGTTACATTAATATTCGAGTTATCGCGAATTGACTGCATTTTTCTCTTATGTTTTCTTTTGGTTCCAAAATTTCAACTACTGGTTAGGGCTTCTTTTACCCGGGTTCGATCCTCGACGTGCGTCACGGATAGAGCCACCGCACCTCTCCTGGTATATAGCAATCCTAGGGCTTCACGCTAATAGGTAGGGAGTTTCTGGAGAAAAGGAATTTTGCTCATATTTTTCTTTGCTCTTCCTCATTCAGTTTACTTTCACTTCCACATCCAATACATTCCATTCTGCTAGGCGGGGGAAAAAGTTTACCGATGCTGGTTTCAAAAAAAAAAAAAAAAAAAAAGAAAGAAAGAAAACGAGCTGATGTGTGCATCACATGACTTCCTTTTACTCCAATTTAATGTCATTTCCCCATTATTGGCATTTTTAATGTGATTCAATAGTTTACTCTCTAAATATCACCAACAGTGGCCAAAGTGAAACCAGATTGAAAAAAAAAGCCAAATTTGTCGCCAAATTGGCGACAAAACATGGCGACCAAAATACTGGCGATATATCGCCAAGTACCCGCCAAATTATAAAACCACTTGAGTTAACAGCGAAATTAACAATGATTTCCCCCTCAAAAAGGGGCAAAAGACCCCTTTAGAAACACCCGAATGGAACCAAAAGGAGAGATGCACAATAAACTCTACTTACAGTCTACGTACCAAATATCAACTTTCTAGGACATACCGTTCTTGAGTTATGCGACATACATACGTACATACAGACGTCACGAGAAAATTCGCTGTAATTAACTCGGGAATCGTCAAAATGGATATTTCGCGTGTCTATATGTTCTTAGGCACTTATCCACGTGTGGTCGAGTCGAAAAAAACAAATAAAAAACTCGATTCATTCGGGGGTGAGTAAAATGGAAATTAAGGTCGATTTTTGAGTGAAATTTTTTCGTGAATACACTTCCTTTTTTGTAAAAGGAAGTAAAAAGTGGCAATGCGTAAGCGACCGCTAGTGTTGATAAGCAACAACCTTTTGCAACCCCCCCAAAAAAAACTCCGCCCGCCATGACAGGTAATCTTGGTATAAATGAGAAACAGTAGACGGGGGGCCCACCTGGGGGGGGGGGGGGGTCTTGCGCCATGGAGCGCATCGAATTTTCGTGTCTCACTGTACCTACTCATCCCTTATTTAACTTTATGACAAATTTTAAAGGATTCGAAAACCATGTTTATGTACCCTTAATCCTCTTCTGCCCACAGTGAATCTAAGGTCTCAAATATTATCATTATATTTTCTTCATAGCAACGTTATTCTTTTGTTGACCAGTGTGACACGAGTCGGTAAAGCATCGAACTTGGGACCGGAGGGTTCCGTGTTCGATCCTAGCCGGTCGAAGATCCACTGTCTTCATTAATGGTGACCTGGGGACGTTAAATATGCTCGTGGTCACAAAGTCCTCCTAGTGAAACGATGCCTTTGGTGGTGCTGGACCAGGGATTGCTCGGCTTCTGATCTGGATCAAAAAATCAGAAATGTTTTCAGAGTCCCAGCCTACTGGTTAAACCAAATAGGTTCGGGGGCCCCAGGAGTGCCAAATGACTGCTTTACATTTAGGTTGTTAGTACTGACACAAGCTATTCTTTTAGTTTCGTAATCACAAAACCTATTTTGAAGATATAAAAAATAAAATAAAACTCCACCTTATGTGTTAAATGCATTATTTTTTTACATTCTGTGTCTATAAATATTTTTGAAAGGAAATAATTATTTGAGCAGTAGAGGGTTTATAAGAGCAAATTGTAAATAAATTGTACTCAATTTTTATCCTTTTATTGATAAAAGTGATTTTTGGTAAAAGGTTCGTTTTAACAAAATCTTATGCCGCTAAAAATGAACATGAAACTTTTAAAGGAATAACTTGTAAGTTATTCTTGTTACGTATATGTTTACTATATTTAGAGGGAAACTGATCTAAATAAATAAAACTTATCCAGGAATTGTTTAATGCTCAGAGAGCTGTTGAGTGAAGCTTACTGAATTTTTGTGATTCTTAATCTTCTTATGGAGTGAAAGCCGATTCAAGAATGGAGACATGGAATTCATTTAAGACGATTTATTGTTGCATTGCATTATGATGCGCGATTCAGGAAATGTTTAGATTTTTTGTGGCTACTCAAAATAGTTTTCTTGTGTCCTTCTTGATTTTGACTTAGAAAAACTGTAGCTTTTAAACTGAATTATTAAAAGTACTAAAACTGTTCATTTTTAAAAATACAGAAGAGGAAATTCTCATTTGCTATGCTTGTTTTCTCGTTCTGTTTTTTTTTTTTTTTTTAATGAAACAAACTTAGATGATTTTTTTTTCGTAAATGAAAATATATGAAAATATTCAAAAATACAACTCTTTTTAGAGAGTATTATAACATGCCTGCTGATTCCAGACAGTTCTTTGAAGTGATAGGTTAAGTAAGTTTTTAGTATTTTAGGGGTAACTTCGGAATTATCGTTTGAAGTTTTGTGCTGATGAACACGGACTTACGTTCAGATCTCGAGGTCCTGATAGAAAATCATTTGTCTCCCCCCCCCCCAAAAAAAAAATCTTTGCAATGCGTGCTTTAGACTTCGTAATTTTAATGACTGCTGTACAGTAGCAAAATCAGGACTCAATTTGCATGGTAGATCAGCTCTTGCGCTTCTTTTCAAATTTATGTGATTTTGCTTATTTTGGACATAATTTCAGATTGTTTACGCATAAAAATACGTTACACGGATCAGTGGCACAACAGGAGGGGGAATTATACTCCCCCCCCACACAGGCATGTATTGCTAATTCTAATACAGTAGTTTATACGCATTTAATGACTTTTAATCGAAAACAATTTTTTTTAACCATCCAGAAGGTAGTTCTCGTTGCTCCAGTACCAGGGACTTCAAAACTCTTATTTCATTAGAAATTAAGTCCTAAGTAAAATGAATGGATTTTTTTCATCCACTGAAGAGAATTTTTCACAGACTGGTTAAATGAAATAGTTATGAAACTTTTCTCTTTATTGGTTCTCGTCGAGCATATTTGCCCTTCCCGATCCCAAAACTGGTCGAGTGCATGGTTTTCTGTTTTTGAGCTGAAATGTTGATTCTGGTTGCGTCTATTTGCGCGAAGTCTCTCTGTTTATGTGTTGTTTCGAACGAGAAGGTGGGGGCTGCCGTCGGTTCGCCACAGGTCACGGTGTCTAGCCCGAAGTGGGTCGCCAGACAATTCCAATCATTTGTGGGAGCAGATGGTTTCTCTCGCGATCCCGATAACAAAAGACTCGTGTGTGTCTAGCCAAGGAAAATGTACGTCTGGAGCGACTTGCTAGGGCGTCCCAGACACTCGCTCTTTTCGTCTTTTCCGAACCATTTTTCTTCCTTCGATCGGCCAGCATTTCGGTCCCTTTCGAGCTAAATAAAACTTGTTCTAATGGATTCTTTTTCCTCACTACATTTGCTGCCCCGACCGGATCAATTTGCTTGCGCATGGTAAAAAAAAAATGCAAATTTGTTTTTGGTTTTTTTTTGACTTGAAATGGATGCAGCGAGGAATAATTCTCCGAGATTTTCTCGGAAGAGAAAAAAGAATCGACCCTTCCTCTAGTCACCTTTCGCCACCGGAGTGAGAACTAATCATCTTAGATGCCATTTAAAGAGAAATCCGGGCTTTAAGATCCGGGGAATTAAAAGAACGCGCCGATTTGAAGCGAAAGTTTGTGACTTTTGATTTCGATTTTTATGCGACAGACGTTTTCAAAGAAATCTCATCTGCAGAAAACTTTTCATCTTGTTAATTCGATCTCCCCTTCGCTCCGAGCCCGATCATTTGCACGTTTCATCATTAATCGTTAACAATCGTGATGATGCACTCCTCCCGAGCTTGATGAAATGAAGTGAAATTTTATTCAATTTGTCTCGCTGCCTCGTGTCAACTTTGCTTTCGACTAGAAAAATTCGACTCGCAAATGAGCCGAAAAAGTCTGCTGCACATTATTTGCCTTGCCATTATTTTTTCAAAGCATATTTTCTGAAAACATTCGAAATGCTTTTTCTTTTTGAATGTTTTGAACCGAAGTTCCCCTTTTCTTTGAAACTGAACTTTTAAAGATGGAATGAAAGCAAACTTTAAATGTTTGATGTCGGACCCTGAACTTCAGCATTATTTTAGCTTAAGGTATGCTGCTAATAAATACGGCCATATGAAGACAAGGAACATCAAATTTGCCCACAAACATAAAATTCTGCTTGCGTTATGTTAATGTTGGCTGTCGCCTATATGTTTTATATTTCTTATCTGAAGACATTTTTTCAAACTTAACTTTGATTTATTTTAATTTTGCGTTTGAAAATAAAATACTTTTTTCGCAGAATATATGTAAATGCATCTAAATAATTAGACGGGCATATCATTGCTTTTTTTATGTAGATGTGTAAATTAAGATAAATACTTAGTGAAACGAGCTGATGTGTGCATCACATGACTTCCTTTTACTCCAATTTAATGTCATTTTCTCATTATTGGCAGTTTTAATGTGATTCAATAGTTTACTCTCTATTAGTATAATATAGAATCTCTATATATCAACAACATATCTCTAAATATCAACAACATTGGCTAAATTGAAACCAGATTAAAAAAAAAAAATCGCCAAATTTGTCGCCAAGTTGGCAACAAAACTTGGGGACCATAAGACTGGCGATATATCGCCGTGTCCGCCAAATTATAACACCATTTGAGTTTACATTGAAATTAACAATGATTTCAACCCAAAAAGGGGCAAAAGACCCCCTTTGGAGCATCCGAATGCAACCAAAAAGGAAGGTGCACAACTAGACCCCACTAGGAGTCTACGTACCAAATTCCAACTTTCTAGGGCATTCCGTTCTTGAGTTATGCGACATACTTACATACGCACATACATACGTACATACAGACGTCACGCGAAAACTCGTTGTAATTAACTCGGGGATCGTCAAAATGGATATCTCGGGTGTACGTGTGGTCGGGTTGAAAAAAAAACTCATCATTCATTCTGGGGTACGTTAAATGGAAATTAAGGCCGATTTGGGAGTGAAATTTTTTTCGCGAATACAATACTTCCTTTTTTGTAAAAGGAAGTAAAAAATGATGCGGCATGAAACAGGCAAGGAGAAGCGTTGAGGAAGTCAACCCCTACACTCTTTGGTCTTGAACTATATAGTCAACCTTTGTGATATACAGTCGTACTCGCTTATAACGAACTCGAAATTTTCTCGTTATAACAGAGTGCTCCTAAAAAGCGAGTTCGTGAAACAATCCTAAAAACTCATTTTACTTGCCAGTTTTTTCTTCGTCTTTTTAATCACTGAACAGTAACCTCTAAGTTGGTTACTTTGCTTTGAACTGTCTGAATGTCTCTTTTTATGTCATTGTTTTTGAGGAATACACATGTACACATAAAATTTTTAAATGTTTCTTTACACCACAAATTGAAAAAAGTTCTATCATCGCTTGTTCTCGGGATTTATGATTTATCCCTAACTTTGGTTGACTTTGTAATGTTAAACAACATTTACCTAAAAAGGATAAGCTGAGCTGGAAATCAATAAAAGTTTTATGAATCACAAAAATATTGCTCGCTTTAAGCGGGGTTTACTCGTTAAAAGCGAGTTGTGCTCCAATAGACTTAACATTGTACCAACCAAGTATTTCTGATTTCCTCGCTTAATCCGGGTTCTCGTTAAATCAGGGCTTGTTATAAGAGAATTCGACTGTGTTGCTTTAATATGATGACTGTGTTGACTTTTCTCCTTCCAGAAGGTAAGTTCTGGCTCCGCTAATGGTGTGAAGTATATCATTAGAATAAATTTAAAGAATCTCAAAAATAATGTGAACACACTAATGTACTGAGCCAACTAAAAAGCATGGCACATGGGCGACTGAAAGGCATACCGCGACTAGTTTTTTGCAGAACAAGAATCTTTCAGAAGCCATGTTGTACAGTATTAGCCAATAAACTGAAAATTAACTTGTCTCGCGACTACAAATAGTTCCTGGCTCCTAAGAATTTCCATATTTTGTCACTTTCTGCCAATATATAATAACGCAGAGGTGGGAATGTTTTTGCGCTGAAATGTCACAAATTTTACAGTAGACAGGGGTGATTGTGTTCCGGTATTTTACCGAATTTCCGGTATTTTTGGACGTATTTCCGGTATTTTGATTTCCGGAAATACCGGAATTATGTTTTTTTTTTTTTTTGTTATGCTTTTATTTCCCTACCTCCGCAACTTTTTAAAAATTATATAATACTCATCAAATATACCTGCAAGAGCCTTAAGATGGACACCTATCCCTTAAGAGGGACAAATGTCAAGATAATTTTGTATAACACCAGCTCAAAAGTAACTTTGTAACCCATTAAAATTTGAATCAAATGTACACACACTATTTTGACTCTGACTATTGAACTATTTAATGCTATGACATAGGTGCACTTAAGTAATAGGGGCCAAAGATTACCCCCCCCCCCCGTTCTCGCTTTGAAACTTTTAGGTATTTTTTGATGAACTCACAATCACCCCTGAGTAGAGCGAAGGGCAGTATCAGCTGAAAGTAATTCGTGAGATTAAGCTGTATCAGCTTAATCTCACGAATTAATTGGTTGTTCGGTCTGTATTATACCGTTTTAAATTAGACTTTCCGCGAAACTATCAACTTGATTTTATGTCATACAAGTCTGGTAATAACACTAACGCTCCATAACCACAATTATAATAATTGAACACAATTATGTATCCCGACATCATGGTCGACAAACAACCGCGAACACAGGGGAAGTTCTGCTGGAGGTTTGCCAAAAAGTCAGTCGAATATAGTAGCGGAATTGCGAAAACAGTACAAAAGGAAGGAAAAAAACCCTAATTGTCATATAAATGAAACGAAGCAGAAAATATAAATAAATTAAAAACACAAGAAATATGTGTAGGATAAATATTGCAAGATTTTCAGACAGTGACGGAAGCGTCAAGATTTTTTCGATGAAAACTTTGAACGATTTGTAAGGTTGTGTATGAAGCTCGGCTGCAGGTTCGCTAGCTATCTTACTATATACGAAGTTTCATTAAAAAAAAAGTTATCACTCTCTCTCTCTTTTTCTTTTCAGTTAACCAAATAGCTACGTGCTCAAGTTAGCTTGAAATATCAAATTTGATTACATTGAAATGGTATATTCCATTAATGTATGAATCATTCACAAAATCTGTTATGTAGCACTAATGCAGCTATAATTGTTTTCGGAGGCGGGGGATTCATAAATTAAATCCGACAAATGCCAGGTAACTAAGCAAATTTTCGAAGTGAATAAGTTTTTTCAGAACGAGTAAAAAACTAAATCGAAAGATGAGCATAATTTTTGAACGATCAAATTTTCTCTCTTTCTATTTATTGTCTTCAAAATTCTAAGTAGCGTTATTTTACAAGCAAATATATTTTTTTCTCATACAGTGAAACCTGTGCAAGTTGACCACCTGCGGTGCACTACTTTAGTGGTCAAATTAAACAGGTGGTCAACTTACAAAGGTTGATTTATATGATAAGGGCTAATTCCGTGCCTCAAAAAAGCGGTCAACTTAGACAGGTGGTCAACTTACAAGGGTGGTCAACTTCACAGGTTTTACACTCTTCTACTGCATTTCTACCATTAGTTGACGAGCAGCCCAGTAAGAAGTTGAAGAAGCATAAAAGAGGGGGTAAAACTCAGTGTTCGTAGATTTGTCATTCAAAAATTTAAAAATAACAGGGTAGGTCTTGAGGTGGTCACCATCCATAACACTCTGACACAAAGGGCAACAAGCTAAATCCCTCAATCCAGTTCGGTGTATAGTCAACCCTCGTTTATCGCGGTTAATTCGTTCCAGGCTTTACCGCGATAACTGAATTTCCGCGAAGTAGGATAAACCGAATATTTTCCTAACTAGAGCGCATAAACTTACTTAGGACAATTTAAATAGGTTTTTAACATAGCTAGAGCCCTCTAAACATGAAACAGCACCCTTAGCCACCATTACATTTGCATTACTTAATATATTACACAAAATATGAGAAAATGAGATATATTAAACATAATTTAACAGGGGTGATTGTGGTCCGGTATTTTACCGAATTTCCGGTATTTTCGGACGTATTTCCGGTATTTTCATGTCTGAAAATACCGGAATTATGTTCTTTTTTCGTTATGCTTTTATCTCCCTACCTCCGCAATTTATTTTAAATTATATAATACTCATCAAATATACCTGCAAGAGCCTTAAGATGGACAACTATCCCTTAAGATGGACAAATGTCAAGATAATTTGTATAACACCAGCTCAAAAGTAACTTTGTAATCCATTAAAAATTTAATTAAATGTGCACGCAATATTTTGACTCAGAACTATTTAAAACTATGGCAAAGGTGCACTTAAGTAATAGGGGCCAAAGATTACCCCCCCCCCGTTCTCGTTTTGAAACTTTCAGGTATTTTTTGATGAACTCACAATCACCCCTGCATAATTCATATCACACACTTATATTATTGGGAAATAAAACTACACACATACACATGCATTTCTTACACACTACTATTAATCTATGAAAATAGTTTAACTTGTTCGATGAAGAATTAATTGCCAGTTGTGACCGTATGTGCCCCCGTTCTTCTATATTTATCTTCATTAAAGGTATTGCGCATACAACTTAAAAAAACTAGTACACTGTTGAACACAATTTACAGATTTATTTATCCTCAAGTGATTTATACTTTCCAGTAATAGTGTTTAACGGTTAAAATGAAATAGTGATTCGCTACACTTTCTTCGGCGATTTTATATCTCCACTCCCTCAACTAGTACAACTACAGCCCCTCAGAAGAGCTTACCTTACTTGAAAGACATACTTTGTTATTCTTTTGTAGGAAAAATTTTATACGAGTGCATAAAAGAGGCTATTTACTATATTTGAAAAAAAAAAAAAAAAAAAAAATTAATTTGAATTTCGACATCTTGAATTCAAATTATGTTTTTTCGCAATCACAAGTGTGTGTATGTAGGCGTGTGAGTTTGTGTGTGGGGGTATGTGTGTTTGTGTGTAGGGGTATGTGTATGTGTGTGTAGGCATGTGTGTTTGTCTGTGTGCTGGCATAAGTGTGTGGGTAGTTGTGTATGTGAATGTGTGTGTGGGGGGGGGGTATGTGTATGTGTGTGTAGGCATATGTGTTTGTGTCAGTGTGCAGGCATGAATGTGTGGGTAGTTGTGTGTATGTGTGTGTGTGTGTGTGTGCGTGTGTGTAGCTGCGTATGTATGCGCGTGTGTGTAGGATATGGATGCAACCTGGAGACGTCTTTCGCTATAGGAGCAGCATCGTGAGGAGCCGGTCGACGGTGACAGGGTGCGGAGGGTGGCGGTGGGAAAATAAAAAGATAGGACATCAAAACAGTCAAATGAGAACAATAAGCAATCATGATTGCTCAAAAAAAAAAACGAAAAAACCGCGATGTAGTGAAGTCGCGAAGTAGCGAGGGATGACTGTACATGCTTTTGTAGGTAGTCGTGCCCTGTGAGTAAACGAGAGGAAGCCACTCCAACAGACCGAGGCAGGGATTTTATAATTTATAGTGAAGAGGATATTTCATATTTTTATTTATGGCAGCATCAGTCTGTAAAGACGTTCTGTTGATTTTTAATTTATTATAAAGAATTCTTTTAATATTTCGCAGGGGCAGATGAGAATCGGGTTGTGCCATAAACGATCCAGACCTGGCAAGTTTGTCTGCCTGCTCCTTCAAAAATAAAATGTAGCAAAGTAATGTATACGCTTGTAAAAATTCAGATTTTTCAGTCAACATTTCCTGATTTTTTTTATCTAACATTCGACACAGTGCTTAATTTGAGTGATAGCTCACTGGAGCTCAGCTCCTGCACTTTTTGTTTGCAACGAACTTCTTCAAATTAAGTGGTAACCTGCCGAACTCATCAATATTATGCTCCGGAGCTCACAGTACACCCATTCCGAATTCCAAAACTGTTGAATAGCCATTATCTTCCAGCGTAATACTTCCAGTTCTTTCCTTACAAAAGTGTAACCACACATCACGTGCATTGAAAAGCATAGGGATGCAAGTGGACATTTTCAAGTTTTGAGTCAAATGCGTTTAAAGATAACATCCTAGGTAGGCTTTCATTGATTTATTTTTTCTAAATCATGTTGTACACCAGCACCTACTCACCAGGGCTACTACTACTATCTCTTGCCCTAAGACAGAGGAGACGTTCCCTTACTATTTTTAGTGATTATCGCCAAATATTTAATTTTGCCACTTACATCCCTTTGCTTCTCACTGCCTCATATGTGACATAACTTGGCACACAAGTGACAGATTCTTTCTATCACCGGAAATTATACTGTTAATAAATTTTCTTTCAATTTAAACACAACGAACCAAACGACATACCGAAGTTGAAAAGTAGAACAGGAACGGCGTTCCGGCACTGCTTTTCTTCAAAAATATGTTATCACGCTTGTTTTATGTTAATTTGTAAACCATATTTTATTTCAATAACCAACTTTAATTTTTGTTTAATTCCTTTATATACATACCACTTGTCCAGCAAATACTATTAGTTTAATGATATTTTTTACTATATCGACACTCTCTCTCTAAATTTCAGCAACTGGAAAGTTTTAATACACCCCAGTATGCGTAGTTTAATTTATATGCGAGTTCAGTTCCGTTATACTTTGTTATTTTATTTATTTATTAATTTTTTTTTGTTAAATTTCAGATTATTTGTATATTAATAGTTGAAACATTCTGTAATATATCTGGCTCCCTCACTTTTTTGTCAGAAATTAAGCCCTGGTTCGAGGCATGTGAAAGTTAATACAAAAAGATTACGTAAGTTAGTATTTTAAAATTTTATTTGTAATTGAAGAACTTTTTCGTCATTTAATCGCCTATTAAATTCTAAAAGTGGTTGATTTACAAGAGAGCAAAATAGTGCTTATATGTATACAACTGGAAAATATCTAATATTTTTCAAAGCATTCTAAGCTGCGAGAAAACGGGGGGGGGGGGGGATAAAAAGAAACCTATCTTGTTTACGTTGGTCAGTGAGCCGCCAGATGGTAGAAGGTAGATCGAACAGTCAAGGGAGGACATTGGCTAGCAAGCAACAGAACGAATTTCTATCATATTCAGAGAAAATAATTTTTCATATTTTTTTTTTATCATTTAAGATTTCAGGTAAAATGTTTCGAACGCCATATCTGGTGCCTGCAATTTTTTCTCTAGCGCCTAAGATTCTGCAACTTTTATCCGACTCGGGTCATAGCAGCCCTGAAATGTGTTAATAGATCTATACTAGGATTGTTAACACGACCTAAAACATGAGGACCAAACTCCCACTTGTTGTGCCCCTGGTAAGCATCGGTTTATATTTATGACCTGTGGGCAAGGCAAGAGAATGTTTTCTTGGGCAAGGCGAGAGAACGTTTTCTACTAAACAGAATATGAATTAGAAATGTTTGAAGATTTTGGTTGCGTTTGTGATCTCTTACCAGTTTTAGAGCTTACGTGAAAGAAATGAAGGAAACGGTTGGCAACAACTTTGGTACAGTTTTTTCTCACACGCAATGTTTGTCACTTGATTTAAGAATGTTTACACTTTCATTGCTTTAGAAATTATTGTATTTTCTTAACTTAGTGCTATCCAACGTATTTCTGTATTCTTATTTTTTAATTGCTGATTAACTTGTTTGATATTTTTTTTTTCAATTTTAAACGTACTGCAATGCGAATGAATTCTACGTTCATAAAAAATGAGGTCATTTCCTAACTTGATCAAGTATAGTGAGTATAGTACATTAAAATATTTGTGCATTCGCCTATTTCTGAATAATAGGTAATCATCAGGGTTTAAGTTTAACGGGAGCGCACCTCCCAAACTTCTTTTTATTTTTGAATAAATTATACACATTGGACGAAATTGTTACTGATTTGATACAGTTTACGTATAAAAATAAGTTCTGAAGAATGTAGCGCTTCTTGGCATTTTTTTGTTTGAAATAAAACCATCACCATTATACTGCCGAAAAATTACCTTTCAAGATAATGAATAATAAGTAAAAAGCAGGGCTTAATTTCTATTTAAAAAAAGTTCAAGAGCCCTATAGTCCACAGAACTTATTTTTACTCGTAAATGGCCTGGACTTCGCCTTTAATGTTAAAAATTTGCCTAAAATTGAAAAGAAGTGCAGGACTCAGCTCATGTGAGCTCCTATACAAATTAAACCCTGATAAAAAAAATATCTAATGAAACTATAATTACCGTTTGTTTCTTTCATTCCACTTTGGAATTTTAAAGTAAATATTTTTTCTGCACTTAAGTGAGCAAAACCAAATTCTTCACTTTTATAACAAGACTTTCAAATATTTACACAAAACATAAAATGTTATCCACCAACAACTGACTAAAAAACATTCAGTCATCAAAACATTTCAACTGTTCGATCTTATTTTTCTTTTCGTTGCCATTACAAGAAATGAATAGCGCAGACGATAATTAAATAATGCATTGAAATGTAAAACATTGCAGACGATAGTAAATTGTTAATTATTAAAGGAAAAGCACAGCAGACGATACATTTAAATAGAAGTAACACCTTTTCATGACAATTATTCAATACGATGATTAATAGACAAGTATTTTTGTTGCTCAGTATAGTTTGTGTTTCCCTGAAATTGGTTTTACGCTCTTCGCAAATGACAAAATCGTGAGTTAATTTAAATTCAGAATGAAAATCTAATAAATATTTTTCTCGTTTTTTAAGGGTTTATATAGTTGAATGAAATAATCCTTTCTGAAAATGCATACTGACTTAGATTAGTTTATTTCCAATTGTTTATTTCCAATTTCGCTCGCGACTCCTGCAAGGCATTTTTCTACTGGTTTAAGAAAATGTATGAACTACTTGCTGTTTTTGTAGTAAAATTTATAATTTATTGATACAAAGAAACTAATTGCAAATTTTTCAGCAATAAACAACTTGGGTAAAAAAAAAAAATCAGTAATAGGGTGGGGGATTTATTGTTAGTTTTTTCTTTAAAAAGGTGTAGGAACATTGCACACTGCAACCGCAGGATCCACTTTTTACTTCCTTTTACAAAAAAGGAAGTATTGTATTCGCGAAAAAATTTTCACTCAAAAATCGGCCTTAATTTCCATTTTTCTCACCCCGAATGAATGTAATTTTTTTTTTCGACCCGACCGCACGTGGATATATGCCTAGGAACCTACAGACACCCGAAATATCCATTTTGACGACCCCCAAGTTTATTACAACGAATTTTCTCGTGACGTCCGTATGTATGTGTGTATGTATCTCGCATAACTCAAAAGCGGTATGTCCTACAAAGTTGAAATTTGGTACGTAAACTTCTAGTGAGGCCTAGTTGTGTACCTTCCTTTTGGGTTGCATTCGGATGTTCCTAACGGGGTCTTTTGCCCCTTTTTTTGGGGGGAAATCATTGTTAATTTCGGTGTAAACTCAAGTGGTGTTATAATTTGTCGGCCACTTGGCGATATATCGCCAGCCTTCTGGTCGCCAAATTTTGTCGCCAACATAACGACAAATTTGGCGATTTTTTTTTTAAATTTTAAATCTGGTTTCAATTTGGTTACTGTGACATATTTAGAGAGTAAACTATTGAATCATATTAAAATTGCCAATAATGGGGAAATGACATTAAATTGGAGTAAAAGGAAATCATGTGATGCACATATCAGCTCGTTTTGTCCTGGTTTATGAAAATTAGAGAACTTCTGATTGATTTTGTAGTAAAATGACTAATATAATTTTTAACGAAAACTAACTGTAGCTCCTGCAAGGCTTTTTTAGTCGGAACTTGCAGAACTCCTGCAGGGCTTGTGTCCTGGTTCAAAAATAGTTAACTCCTGGCTGATTTTTTAGTAAAATTTTTCATTCATTATTTAATGATAATCAGTTTTGAATTGGTCAGCAGTAAGAGACTTGGGTTCCAAAAAAAAAAAAAAAAAAACTGCACTACAGTGGGATTTTTGTTAGGTTTCTTCTTTAAAAACGCATATGAGCATTACTAACCACTACCGCCAGATCCACTTTAATAAACGGGTACAATTGTTTGGGAGGAATATAATAATGCAAAAGTACAAATGTGTAAGGAAAATGAAAAAAAAAACGAGAACCTCACGGTGTTGCAAACCAAATGTGTTGCAATGAAAGTTGCCACCATCAGATCTTAGATTAGTATACATTTTTATTACAATCTAGCTGAATTTTGTGGAGGAGGTTAACTGTTATGCGAAGAAAAACAGGAGTGACATTGGTATCTTAGCTGATTCTAAATTTATTTTTTATATATAATGTGTAATGTATTTCTTTGTTTGGAGGTTTTCTTTCATGAAAGAAAATTTTTATGGAGTCGATACTGGATATTAGTTGAATACAAAAACTATATTGATTTTCATAGTCCCCGCGATAAATCGCCAAATGATATATAAGACGAACCAAATGATCTTCCCATCGGCAAAAAATACCCCTGTATACCATACTTCATTTCTCTAGGCCAAACCGTCTTTTCGAGAAGCGCACCACAAACACACGCACAAACGTACAAATATCTTATTTTATTAAAATTATAATATTAGCCACGAGCGGCTACATGAGCAATTCGCTTTTTCTGCCATTCACCTTTTACGTCAGGAATGCTACAACGGCGATTGCTTAAATAAATTTGGCGACGGTATAAAAACTATTTTAATAAATATATATACATCTGAAACTTAATCTTTTAAAGTACATTTATCTCATTATATTATCTATTATATGTATAGATATCTCTATCGCTATCAGTAGCATAACCAGGGATTGACAGGAGTGGCTCTCGCCAGGGGCGCAGCAGCCACGGGAGGAGGTATTTCAACTGATTTAAAAAAATGAGTTTTTTTTTTAATAGGGAAGTTGCAACCTATTAAATGTTCATATTTTGGCTATTGGATATTGTTAATTGACCCTCAAAACTAAAAAATTCACCATCGCCGAATTTTAAAACACCGTGGTTGATTTTTAATGAATTTTTAAAAATCCACGCGCAAAAGTGCGCGCTTCTGAAACGTCACGAGCCTACGTCACAGGGCGCGAATGGGCAGCCTTCCGCCGAAGATCCCTTGTTTTCGCTAGGGACATTTTGAGCGCGCTGATATTTATATTTTTTAGAAATTCAATAATCCTTTTGAACACACTATGGAGGCCGGATTCGTTAAAGCACAATCTAAATAATCTTCCTCAAGTAACACCAATGAGATATTCGAATATTTTCGAGAGGATGAGAGGTTTAATGTTCCAGAAACGCGAGGAGTTAAATGCGAGGAGAAAGCCTTTTACGTTTCGCCTTCGAAGTCGAATGCGTGACCTTCGCTTCTCCCCTATCAGAAGAGGGGATGACGTCACTTCCTATGCCATTTGACGTCACAAGAGCTTGAACTTTAAAAATTAATTTAAAAAAAACTACTTATCGTATCGCAAAAATTTTTTCACCTATGATGTTCATACATGTTACTCTATCATATAAAAATAAAATTGAAAAATCGAAAACTTCCCTATTATAGAATTTGAAAAATGCTTAAAAAAACTCGCAAGAAAAAGAGCTAGAGACACATACATAACATCTACTGAGAAGGATCATTGGGCATCACTAAAAACAATTCTAAAAAAGAAAAGAAAAAAAAATTACAATGCTGCCTCATATTTGTCGAATCAACTAATCAAAATGTTCTAAAATATTTTTTTCTTTTTTGATGTCACAATGACCTCCGGTGATTTCCCATGTGGACGACCCTGTGGGGGGGGGGGATGCGCAGTTTCTTTAGTTAACCAGGGGCTCTAGACCCCATAGTTACGCTACTGATCGCTGTGCCTATATCCATCCTTCTATATATATATATATATATATATATATATATATATATATATACTAGCTGTACCCGACGCGCTTTGCTACGCCAACAAAAAAAATGCATCATTATACTGATTTTCATGACAATCGGTTGAACGGGGCAGAAGTTGCTACTCTGCAGTGCCACCTGGTGGCGAGTGGCTTCAATGAGCATATTATGCACCTTCTCCGTGGAAAAATACATATATATAGCAATTTTCATAATAATCGGTCCAGGTATCAAGTGAAGCCGTGACTATACTCAAATTTTGTACTCACGCAGTTTGCAAGATCAATCAATCGCTAAAAATATCAAATAGAAAAAGTTTTAAATCCCCCCGTTGCATGAAAAGCCATAAAACAATAAAGAAAGAATTTATTTGTTCAAACTCAAGAAAAATGGCAACAGCTAACTTCTTATCAATGAGATCTTTCACGCGAATTAATTTCTGCAGCCGATAATTTTATTCGTATTTATCCAATGGATTGTGACTTAAATTGGAATAAAAAAGGAACTATCGATCGGATTTTTTTCGAACTGGTCTATAAACATTCCCAGTACCAAAAATAACAAACTGTGAAAGTTTCAGCCAAATCTGCCGGGTAGTTTTTGAGTTCATGGATGACATACAGACAGACATTCATTTTCATATATATATAGATAGATAGATAGATAGTGTGTGTGGTTCATTTTCAAGAAAATGTTTTAATTATAATTTTCCCTCATCGTGTTCAGTAATAATACCGTTCTATATATTAGTAACGCAAAAATAACTTTCAAAACATTTCTCCGATTTCATAGCGAATAACTGCAAGTCACGTCTACTGGCTACCAGAAATCAGAAACTAATGTTTCTCTGGGCTGGGGATGACGTCATACCCCCCCCCCCCCCGTTTATGCGGGATATTTTTTGAATGTGAAGTTATGTCTAAAATCAATTCCTTTGAGCAGAGTATTAAGAGGAAAATATATTCTATAAAAGAAACGCATGAAAACTAACGGGTTAGAACTAAAACAATGAACATATTTCGATAAAGGAGGATTAATAAATACATTTCAAAAACCAGATTTCCGCACGTAACAAATTTCTGTAATTATGCAGAGAAAATTAAAAATGTATAAAATTTTTAAATCTGTATGTTTAATAATTCAACGTATTATGTATGCTTGGGTGCTTAGGTTTAGGAAAAGAATCGTTTGTCACTCCTTCAAATTCTTTTAATTATAAAAGCGATCATAGTGTAAATCAAATACTAAATGGATATACATCCTGGAAAAATAATTTACATTCAAGTTCAGTATTTTTCCAAAGCTTTTTCAGGAAAGAGTTGTCAAAAACCAAACTGTCCTATATTATTAAATTCAGATGAGAGAAATATTGATTCCATTACAACAAAATATGGTTGAAATCGATAATAAAATTCGGGGGGAAGGCCAGAAATAATCATAAAGGATCCAGAAACGCGTTTTTAGTAAATTATTTGTCTGTTTTCTTTTGCTGGAAAATTGAGGGGGGTGGGGGTGCTGCACCGTGGCACCTGCCAGTCGGTTTTACTCTTTGTTTTGCAAAATTGTATGAATCCCAACATTTTGAAAAAAAATATTTTTTATCCCGCGAGCTTAATCCAGATTCCCTAGAAACGGTTTCCCGTATTAAAATAAACCAACAAGCTAAAGCACAATAAATACCGCGTAAAAAACGCGGAAGTTGACCCGCTCGACGTGACTCCTTGTATTGCAGATCGCGTAATAGGAGGGGGGGAGGCATTAGGAAGTCACGTGATGACCACTCTAATACTCTAAGTCAGATCTCTATGGATTAAAAACACAATAAGGCTTCCAACAATCAAAGCCTCTTTGGTGACAGCTGGAAACTCGGCACTTTGAAAAAGGGTAACCCCGAAACTGTGCTGTGCAATACTGATGCAATTGTGTGCGCCGTCATAACCATTGATTTCATCTTTTTTTTTCTTTTCTCCACAGAGGTTAATTTTTTGAACAGCCTGATTGAGTCGATGAGGGAAATAGTCGGAGGCCACGGAAAATACGGGAAGGTGAATGGGAAGACAATTGGGAGTAGATGAGAGGGAATCGTGGTGATTTGGGAGAGCTCTCTTCCTGTTTTGATGCGAGAGACATCGATCGCAAGGGGGGGAGTGGGGGCTGTGTCGCGTCTAGACGGCAGTCGATCGATGCCTGTCTCGAGTGCAAAACCCGGCCAAGGTCGAGAAAACGTTCACTCAACAGGTAAGCGCCCGCCCCATGTCCAAACTGTAGGGATTTCTCTCCCCCCCCGAAGGCAACCCCTCATTAAATCCTAAGAAAATGCTAATTGATTATTGCAGTTAATGGATAAAAGTTTTAACATTCTTTCAATTAGTTTATTTTTTTTCGAGGTAAACTTTTCGAAAGAAATCTTTCAACTTATGGAGAGCGAGTGCTACGTGTATCCACTGCAAATTCTGAAAATTCACATCTAGCAATTGAAAAGTTTTCCTGAAAACAGCAGAGCTCTAAAATTTCGAAAGATCATTTTTAATATCATATTCAAATTTTTCGATAAGAAAAAGATAAGAAACATATCTGTTCCTCAGTGCCAGACTGACGCAAGTCCAAAAATTGCGATTTTCCGTTTGATTAGTGCATTGTATGTAAAAGCTTATTCCGCATCGAGTCACGTGAACGTCATTCTTAAAAAATATACACTTTTCAGTTTTTTTACCAGAGTTAAAAGAGCGCACGTTCCATCCTTTGCATGGGCCAGAAAAAAAGTTTTCCTCTCTACTGTAAACTCTGTACTGTACTCTGAGGTACAGATATTACGATATAGATTTTTTTTTTCTTTTTGTAAAAGCGTTATAACAACTACTGAAATTTATTCTGATGATGTAAACATAGTCCTCAAATTTGGTGTTTGACTGGTTTCTGAAATAGAGGATTCAGTTAGGTATGTGTCGGTGATTTCTTCGCTGAAGCCCGTTATACCGTGGGTGTTAGGGGTACTCGCTTTATAACTCAACTTCTGTGTAGTGAAATCAAATGTGTCGAACATTAGTGAAGGAGATTAATACGATACAGCAGGACCTAATTTCTGCCAAAAGAAGTGAAGCTATAGCCCCCACAACTTACTTTTATGCGTAAATTTCGCCTAAAATGCTAAAATTTGAAGGCAGTTAATAAGAAGTACAGGAGCTCAACTCCCGTGCGCTCCTATACAAAATTAAGCCCTGCGATACAGTTACAGATAAATGCAATTGTGCTGCCTGAAAATTAAAAATGATAAACGACTTGGTGAAAAAGCGCAATATTTGCAAAAAAAAAAAAAAAAACCATACACAACTGGTTTTGCGGTTGCAAGGAGCCTGTTTTTCAATGCTAAAAGACATGAGCTTACTTATGTAAAGCAGAGTTTAATTTGCACAGAAGCTCAATGGGAGCTGAGATCCCATTTTTCTATTCACTTTTTATACACATTTTAACATTTTAGGCCTGCCGTGAGATGGTAAACGGCAGTATCCGTAGAAATGATTTTGCGAGTATTTGAAGAAACGCGTTTTGTATTCTATACTAACAATAGGAGAAATGCTGGAACTTGAACTAGACTGTTTTTTTTTGCCATTTTTTGCAGCGGAAACCAAATAAACAAGCTTGTACAGTAAAGGTAACGTACAATCGATGACAAAAATGCAAAAAAAAAAAAGCAGTTACTGGCAGTATAGGGCTCCTGCACTTCTTTAGTAGAAATTAAGCCCTAATATAATGTTATAAATTATATAATGGGGAAAATTGGAAGCGCAAAACTCGAGTCACAAATTAAAGTTTTTTTTTTTTTTTTTTTTTTAATAGCTTCTTAAAATAATTCGCGTATGAGGAAATACTCAAGATAGCTGGTAATATTTATGTTAGTGCGAAAAGGTAAAACTATCGCAACAGCGTTCAACATTCAGAAATAGCCATAGAGATGACAGACACGTGTTTTGGGGTTTCAGGAAACCTCTTTATTTAGTTTCCAGAAATGAACATAAGCCTGCAAATGAACCATTGCCTCGAGAGGCTGGTATTCTTCATTAACATATAATATAACACAAGAAAGATTCACAGCACGAAGAGAGGAAATAACACCCAGGGCTACGGTGGGAAACGTACCCAATACCTCCGGCATTCGAATCGAAGCTTTAACTAAAAGCTCCTGTTAAGATGTTTTTAAATTAAGATAGTCGATGCTGACTAACCGGACTGATCCCTTCATTAGATAGGTTTTTATATTTTTTCTTAATGTTTTAGTTTGTTTTTAAAACTGTTTTATTAAGATTACAATTTTAAAATTTATGGTAAAACTTCGTTATGGCACTTTGATCAGACTATTTTTTTCCGGATTGGTAAATACCTCAAAGAAAAAGAAAAAACTGTTGGAGAAAATCAAGATTTTATAATTATACTGATTTTATTTATTTAAACCGGGTTTTAATTTCTACCAAAAAAAGTGCGGGATCTCTATAGTCCCCACAGCTTAGGGCATAACGAACTTCGATCGAATCGAATACGATAAATTGCATCTCCGATTCAAAATTTTCTTTGCCCCACCCAGAATAAAAATTCTCGTACGGGGCTCTAGTATATAGAATTCGATCGAACGAAATCAAATTTAATGTGTCCCTTACTTGATGCGTAAATAGCCTGAATTTCACCTAAAATTAAAATTTGCATCAAATTGAAAATAATTGTAGGGGACCAGCTCCTTTGAGCTCCAGTACAAATCAAGCCCTACTTCAAACTCGAATAATAAGATTCACAACAATTGATTTGTTAAGCTTACTTGGTTAGATATCGTAGTCTAAATTTATAATGCATTCATAAAATTTGCAAATGTTTCTTCTCAATTTAAAAATTATACCACTATTACTTATAAACCATCACGTATATACCATAATACCGTATATAACCACCATATTGTAGGGGCTAGGGCCCAATGAAGCCAAAGTGGTGCTTAGATCCTTGTGAAATTAGTACCCCTTTCACAACAAAATGTGCTTATTTTCAAAGTAGTAGTTCTAAAAAAGGACAGAAAGAAAGAAATTTATCCTATTTTGGTACACCTAAAAAATTGTGCCCAGCTCTACGGACCCGCATGACCATGCACTACAAAGGCCCTGGTGATGGCAAGAAAGAGCGTTCAGTACAGAATTGAAATCAATAATTATCAAGTTTAAAATTTTTTGAGATGTGCTCCTATCGTTGCCGGTAGAGCGATATGCCTCTCAAAAATCTTTTTGTTGCGCTTTTGCACGAAGCAATTTCAGCTGGTAAATGAAAATTTGATATTTTCGGTAAAGTAATGCCGTTACAAAATGATTGACGGAGATAGCGATGGTTAGTTTAAAAGGGAAGAAAGATTATTCCTATTCGATAGGCAGTATGTCGAAAGAGAGAATGGTTAAGCATTCAAAATTGTTTGGATGAACAGACATCGAACTGGCTCGTTTCGAAATTTTCTCTTGGGCAATTCGATGAATGAAGAGTTACGACAGAGATGTCTCTGCTCTTCTTTGTGCCATAGAAATTTCGCGACATCACTGAGTGCCTATTCATTTTGTTCCTCTCCCCCCCTATCGCTTTATTATTTTTCTCTCTTTTCTTTTCTTTCTTTTAGTTTCGTCATGGCTTCAGTTTTTTTACTTCCTTTTATAGAAAAAGGAAGTGTTGTATTGGAAAAATTTTTACTCAATTATCGACCTTAATTTCCATTTTGCTCACCCCCGAATGACTGCAGAGTTTTTTTCGACCCGACCACACGTGCATATATACCTAAGAACGCATAGACGCCCGAAATGTCCATTTAGACGATTCCCGAGTTAATTACAACGAGTTTTCTCGTGACGTCTGTATGTACGTATGTATGTACGTCGCATAACTCAAGAACGGTATGTCCTAGAAAGTTGAAGTTTGGTACGTAGACTCATAGTGGGGTCTAGTTGGGCACCTACCCCTTTGGTTGCATTCGGGTGTTTCTAAAGGGGCCTTTTGCCCCTTTCGGATGTTTCTAAAGGGGCCATTGTTAATTTCGATGCAAACTCAAGTGGTGTTATAATTTGGCGGACACTTGGCGATATATCGCCAGTCTTTTGGTCGCCAAGTTGTCGCCAGCGGGGCGACTAATTTGGTGATTTTTTTTTTTAATCTGGTTTTAATTTGGCCATTGTTGGTGATATTTAGAGAGTTAACTATTGAATCACATTAAATTGCAATAATGGAGAAATAACATTAAATTGGTGTAAAAGGAAGTCATGTGATGCACACATCAGCTCGTTTTTTAAAATAATTTGTTGAATCTCGCTCGAAGTATAGCAAAATGGAAGCATAATTTCTGAACTCTTTTTCCAGCTTTTAAGTTCTGCACTTGAGTTACAGTGAAGTAATTCGCTATTCGCTTCTTTATGTGGCGTGAAATTCGGGATCCCAGCCAGGGGCGGTTACTGACTAGCATTATAGGGAGGAAGTGGGTCGTCACAATGAAAAATAGAGTTTTAGGAACGAACACTTTTTGAAACTGTTTCGGTGTCAATAAAATGCGCCAAATCGATCAAGAATAATGCGCCTAGTAAAGGCATTTATTAATTTCAGAAGCAATGAAACGAAGTATTATTTTATTTATTTACTGAAACAAATAATTCAGTTAAAAAGATAACGGCAAACATTTGCATTTTCTTTACAAAGTACGCATTTGAACAAAATGTTTATATTTGCATCTAATTGCAAATGTCTATATTTGCTTCATTTTCTACATCCATCCACCATCATGTATGCAACCATACAATTATGATCCCATACAATAGTGATGGATGGATAATACTGTCTACGGGGAGAGGGGGCATGACCCCCTCCCCTTGTATCCGCCCTTGATCCCAGCAGCAGAATTTCCTTCAGCAGTCCTGCGACATAGATACCCACAAATAATCTGCAAGGTGGACCAACATTAGATTAATTATAAAATTTAATTCAGTACCTAGAAAATCTTCAAAATAAGAAACTAAAGTTTAAAACTGCAAAAACATTCTACGAGTGGATTATATCCCAGAAAATGCATGCAAAAATTTTCACTCGCTGAAATATTAGATAACTTCTGCTCTAAAACGCTTTAGTCCCCCCCCTCCCAACTAAGAAATACAGTGGACGCTCTATCTAAACACAATGTAACGTGAACAACCCGATATTCTGAACACATTTTGATGGTCCCGGCGAATACATGCGCGTTACCTAGTCTCCCTCTATAATGAGCACCCTCATAATCTGAGCACTTTTGTTCAATCGCATGAGTGTCCAGAACAGAAAGAATCTACTGTAGTCTGTAAACTTCTTCAAAAATCTGCGACGTAGAAGAAGTGCGCGATGTAGAAGAAATCACCAGAGTATAATAGACATGCACGGCTCCTGGGGTAGGCGATCTAGGCGGCCGCCTAGGGCGGCAGATTTTGACTACACTACTACAGACTACAGTAGATTCTTTCTGTTCTGGACACTCATGCGATTGAACAAAAGTGTTCAGATTATGAGGGTGCTCATTATAGAGGGAGACTAGGTAACGCGCATGTATTCGCTGGGACCATCAAAATGTGTTCAGAATATCGGGTTGTTCACGTTACATTGTGTTTAGATAGATAGGGGCGGCAAATGTCGAAGTTGAAATATTTTTTTTTAAAGTATGAATATTTGTTTCAGCGCCGTAAGAATCACTGTTTCAATGCTGAAAAAAAAAAGTGTGCACCAGTGCTTGGATGGATATGCAAAACATAGTTAGGAATTTAACTAGAACTTCAACTTAGTTTTAGAGGCGGCAAATTGCGTGACTTAAGTCTTTTGAAAATATTAATACAGTCGAGCCTCCATATATCGAACTTCCACATATCGAAATTTTCTATATATCGAAATCCCAGCAAATTTCGATGTTCGTTACATAGAAAAATTGTTTCTATATATCGAAAAAATCTCTATATATCGAAAAAAATTTCGAGACATTCGTAGATTTTTTTTTTCCCACTTTATACTGTTTGACTCATGAAAAATGAAGGTTAGGGGAGAAAATTATGATTACTAGAGGTTGCTAAGAAATTCATAAGAAATCTGAGTTTCAGGGGTGTGTAGATAGGTAGTTGTTCCGTTCTGGAGTTCTTAAATTCCCTCAAGTTTATTTCAAATCTTAGTTGTAACCACTAATACTTAAAATCAGTTTCAAGTTATCCTTTTTGTCTGTTGATTATCATTCCTAGTGTTTTTAGCTTCAGTAAAAATCATTCAAGTTAAGTTGATTGATTTTTACATTTCTCTCGATTACATTGTGAAAACGAAAATCCCCTCATGTTGCGAATCAAGTTGAACTGCCGAAGAATGAAGATGTATGAAGGCGCAAAAATGTAATTTCTGTTCATTTTTCAGTTATTAACTTTCGTTTCATCTGATGCTCGTATAAATTAGAAATTAGGTTTCGTGCACGAAAATTAGCTTTAATTTTAATGTTTTAGGAGATTTTTATGGTAAAATAAGATCGTTTCTATGTATCGAAATTTCTATATATCGAATTTTTTTCCGGCAATTTGCTACTTCGATATATGGAGGTTCGACTGTATCTGTTTCAGTGCCAAAAGATGCACTACTTTAATGTTGAAAAAGATAAAAGTGTGTACCAGTGCATGAATATGCAAAACCCAATTTGGAATTAAACCAGAAACTCACTTTAATTTTAAGCACTTAGCAATAAATTTTACTATATATTATTTTATATTATTATTTTTTTTATTATTATTCAATGATGGGAGGGGGGGGGGGCAGCACTAGTTAATATCACCTAGGACGGCATAACTACTAGAGCCGGCCCTGAAATGGAAAATCGGAGACAGATTCGTCAAAAATAAAATACAGTAAAAAGATCCATATTGCATTCCTAGGCACGATTTTGTGCTAATATTTTAGATCTTGATAGTTGCCATGTTTTGTAAACCTCCACTCGGCGTTTTTTACTGTGATGGTGTCGATTCATGAATTTTTAAGGTTCAGTCGTGCGACTTTCACTCACAGAAGAATTTAAGTCTTCATAGAACTACCATCAGTTGATGCTACCACCAACTCGGACTCGTGAATGGCCAGTTGACATTTGGTGTTTGGTAAACTTCGTGCATCGATGTCGACAAAGATGTCCGCCCAGGTGTTGATTTGTCTTCAAGTGTGGCATCATCTAAACCGAAACACTTACACCTGTTCTTCCCTGTACGCTCATTCACAGAACCGCAGCTTTTTGTATCATTTATTTCTTTCAACGTTGTTTTCACTCATCAGTTCCAAGAAACATAAAACGAACATAAATTGCTAGTTTCTCTTGCGCCACTTTATCAAGTTGCGTAAACAACACGCGTGAAGAAATCCCTCAAACTAACAACAAATATAACACTCGAACCCTACTCAATCAAATTAAATCTCTTGCGCAGGAATTGAATTACGCACGTGGGACGTTCGAATCTTGAAATCAAGGCCAGTAAAATTACGAAAAACTTTTCTGACCAGACTGTACTATAATGTTTGAAATTAATTCAAACTCAATCTTGTTTTAATGAATCGCAGTAATAAATAAGTTCTGAGTTGTCAGAAATAATCTTAAAGTCATGAAAGAAAAAAACTACTCAACAGCTCCAGAATGTTATGCCAATTTGAACAAGTCTATCTAAATTAGGAAATGACACTGTACAAGAAAAATACAGGTCTGCGCTGATTGGCCTCCACTTGTCCTGTGGTTCGTAGGCCGATCTTGAATTTCTTTCTTCCTAATTGGGTGTGGCCGAGTTAGGTCCAGAGCCCTTACCAGACGCAAGTTTATTTTTAATCTCATGCGAAATAAAAGAAAAGCACTGACAAACAGAAATGATTTGTGTTCCTTTTACCCAACTGCTCATGTGATATCAACAACTTGCGAGTCTGCAAGACAGCTTCTAATCAGCGAAGCTATGTTCATACCATTATCTTTGAGATGTTGTTGTTCACGTTAGGACTTGCGTTTTTTTCTTTTTCGGATTTTAAGCGATTTGTCAAACTGGTATTCCTTGCTATACTTTCTTCCTGCTACATCCTTTTTGATTGTTTAAGAAGAGGTAATTTTAAAATGAAGGAGCTATTTTCGAATACTGTGGATGCATATGGTAACTTCCAAATCTTAAAATATTTAATATTTATTTTCAGAAACAAAGTATGGGTTTTTTTTTAATATGAAATATTGCTTTTAACCCTTTAAAGACTTATGGATCACATATGTCCTCTAAGTTTAAGTTTATTGTATAGATTTTCGTATAAAAATAATTTTAAAACTTTTTTAAAATGTTATTAAGACATCAGAATCTAAATATAAGCAACATTTCTTTTCGATTTCTCCCCCATGCTCCTATTATCTCATTTAAAAAATGAAAACTTTGTGAATAAAATACTTGAATCACTGTCAAATTAAAATTTGAAAAATTGTTACAAAAATAAATGTTATTAATAGTTAATAAAACAACAACATTTCAACAGTTTGTATAGTTCAAAAGGAAAATCCTTTTCAATTTTTTCTTTTGTATGAAAGATAAAGCTCGTAAAATTCACTGATTCGAAACTTCTCATACAATCAGTCTCTTACTTTCGTCAACGTTTAAGGAAATAAATTTTTTTCATTGCCGAAAAATAAATAAATAAATAGTATTAAAACTGTATGATTAAAAAAGAAAAAAAAACAATTTCTCCTCAATAATCATTAATATCAGCATTAAAATCGTCTGCATATATTTTAATTTTAGAAAAATAGAAGTGTTTGAACTCTCTTTACTTTTGTTGTTCAGTCCATCAATCTCTAACTTTTGTAAATGTGAAATCTTAAGTTAAGTGCATTTCTCTTTTTTTTTTCTTTTTCAGCGTTTTGATTATTATTTTTTTTTAAATCACAAACAGTCGGATTTTTTTTCAATCTTTTTTTTTTTTAAATTTAAACCGGATATTTTATATATTTAAATCGGATTTTTTTATTTTTTAAAAAGCTTCAAAAGTCTGTCAATATAAATTACTTTACACTTTTATATTAACATAGTATGTTTCATACAATAGATGAAAAAGCAACTTTTTTTGCTATTTTCATTTCATGGCAGTAGCTATTTTTTAATAATAGGTATAAGTAGACCGGAGTTTTAATACAAATGCATGATTCAAATTAAATTTAACGTCCCCCCCCCCCCAACTACAACCACCAATCCTTTAACTATAATTCTATGAAACAGTGGTACCACTAGCGCAGCCAGATATAACTTCTGGAGGATTTTTTTAATTAAAAATACCTTCTGGAGGGGTTGTTTTTATTTAAAATACCTCCTGGAGGAGTTTTTTTTTTATCAAGAATACCCTCTGGAGGGTGTTTTTTGATGAAAAATTCCTCTTGGTTGGAGTTTATAGATCAAAAATACCTTCTGAAGGTTTTTTTTAAAATTAAAACACCCCTTTCATATGCATAAACTACTGTATTAGAATTTGTATTTGTGTTAAAACCAATGCCTCTGGGGGGGGGGGGGTGTTTTCAACCCCCAAAGCCCGCTCTTTGCTGCGCCAGTGGGTAGTACCGTTATTTCCTAGAATTATAATTTTCATACTTTTTAGAAGAAAAATTCTTAAAATTTGGCAATTTTCTATGTTAATCAGCTTAGAGTCAGCAAAAGTTCTAAAATTGCTCTGAAATGAATCAAGCTGATTCAAATCAGCGATCCCTGTCCCCCCCCCCCCCCCCCTTAAAACTGAAAATGCATTAAGAATCTCTGCAACGTTCTCAATTTTTCAGTGCTAAAACACAATTTTAAGCATTATTGATTTCTTAAACATAAAAAATGAGAAAAAAGTTGGAATTTCGTCAGTAGGCGGCGCTGATTAAAAAAATTTTTTGCTTATTCGTTCATTAAATGTTAAGGTAACGTTTGATGGTGTCTACTATTTTCCCCTTCAGAGATCAGATCGCCCCCTTTTTCGCAGTACTGCTTCCTTCTCCACACCTTGATTTGTTCTCCAATATTACAACACTTTGAATTTTTTCTTGAGAATCGCTACCGAGAGTGCATCAATTTAAAAATTCATAAATATTTTTTGTTATAAAAAAATATACTGCAGCAGACCAAATCTTTCTTGAATATATTTTTCATTAAGTTTTTTAATTTCTGAATAACTAATGATTGAGGATTTATCAGCAGTTCTCAAGAAAGAAAAAAAAACCATCGAACTTGAACGCAATAATTAATCGTAAGATCACGAGTTAGTTATCTAAGGTTTGAAATGACAGAGGCTGGAATTAACATTCGCTTAGTTTATAACGAAAAGGGTAACCAATCGCGGTATTGTTAACTATTACGTAAAAGTTATTTCGCCAGCGATTTAATACAAACCATCTTATTAAAATAATGGACATAAAAATGGCATGTTGAATTAATTCGATTACTGATGTTAAAAATTCAGGTACAATTTGTGTAATTAATATTTGGCAGTATTTTTATCAGCGATGAAGCATTAAATTGTAAGCATTCAATAATGGTAAATCAATAATGGGACACCAGATATTATAGGACCTTAGGGACAAAAACTTTTATGTGAATTGTGAATGAATAAAAGCGAGCATGTGGTTTTAATATTGTTGCGTCATTACGCTACAGACAAGCCTTGATTGTTTAACGGACTCTAGAATTCGTGTGCGAGCCTCCGAAGAACAACTCAACGCAGCATGCGCGCCTAGCTCTGTTTTTGGTTTTAGCTTGTTCGCCGACTTGCTCGAATATGGTTGTGTTTTTGTAGAGCTCCGCAACGGAGTATAGCTTTCTTTTACAACAGGGTATTCGTCCCTAAAATTTGAACAGCTATATTGGTTAGCTGGAAATGATTACTGGAATCATGTTGTAAATATATGTAAATAGTTTATAAAGTCTTCTTTCTAAAAGCAATTAGTTTTCACTGAAAACAAAACTTACAGTCCACTTAGAATATCGCCGATTCATGGTATGTTGCGTATAATAACAAATAACGTTCTGTAAAGCTGGGAGATCAATTATGCTGCGTCGTAAAAAGAAATATCAAAAAAGTTTAAAATATCACAAATTTGCCAACAAATGCAGGCGAGTGTTTTAGGGTTTCAATACACGTGTCTGCAATTTTTGCAAAGCCTCTCTGTTTATAACGTTGTTTATTTTTCTTTTACTTTTTAGCGGAGATTTCTCTCTCTCTAAAAGATTCTTATTTCGAGTGGCGTAGGTAAAATGGATAATTAAACGAATGCCAAAAAGAAGAGCTTGTGTTAAAAGATCTGATGTAGAACAAGACATTCTTTCAATTACAATGGGTAGATTTTTAATGCATTCAAATGGGGATGGCCAGAATTGTGGAAAGTACTTTTTGAGTACCGGGTTGTGAGGCGTAGTTTCTACTCCTAATTTGCTGATGCATTTTAAAATCCAGAACGATAAACCCTGGGAATCCAGGCTTGCTTGTTTTATTTTTTCCTACTATTTCAGGTCTCTAAAGGAAAAAACTTAATTATCGCTTTGCAATCCGATGTGGCAAAAAGGTTAACGACCAATCTCTCGTGGTACCACGGAAATGCAGAATAGCGAATGTCCTCGCCAACGTAGTCTTTGATACTGTTCAACCTATAATTTGGTCCAACTTAATAGTTCAGGCCATCGGCGCTCGATCGGACCCCCAGAGGGAGGAGAACTGACACTGATGGATCGATTTGCCTGGCGAAAGGGCACACACGAGGCCTCTTTCTCAGGGCAGAACTGAATCGAATGCGCAAAGATGTGCTTCTACATCGAGAATGTCTGGGAATTTTCATCTTTGACTCAGTCAGCGCTTAAATTGACGTGATTTCCATCTAATTTCACTATATTCTATTCTGTCACCATTTGGAGAGGAGGGTACTTTACGTACGAGCCGGGAGGGGGAGTGTAATTCCATTAGAGTCGGGAATGATTTAAGGTTTAGGCGATCACACGAAAATTCCCTTTGAAATACATTTTGTTCTAGAACGTAGCTTTACTCCGTTAACGGAACAGATAGACCGAAAGTAATCAGGTTGCCCTAAAGTTTGTCACTAGGTCACTTTTGGGATTTTTTCTGCAATAAAGAAAATTTAACCAATAGTATTTGAATTCGCCGTCTGATTGGCAGCAATTTTTTCTTGCCCTAGCCAAACATGCGGTTGAGCTAACCAAATGGATATATATATATTTTTTTGTTTTGTTTATATCCCATGAATATAGTATAGTGAACTGGAATTAGCTGCATTTTTATCCACCATTCACTACCCCTTACCTATAATTTTGATGCCTCAGTATTGACACTGTCATAAATTAGAACTAGCTGTTCTAGCCAGGGTTAATTAGCGTCCAAAAATTGCACTTCACTTACTTTTTGACTTTGACTTCTGTAATATCATGAAAAAGTATAATAATACATCGAAGGTAAAATTTTGGGCAATTTTTTGTGATGATTCATATTGGCATATATTGCCACGAAAGTTTATACATACATAAAATAAAAATGAAAAAAATCTTCAATATGATTCCTACAAATTTAAAAGAAGAGATTTTTGTAACATTAGCTGATAACATTGCTCAAACGAGCCTAAGTTTTCAACCAGGTTGATGTATTCAAGACACGTTGATTTGGATGCTAATTTTGGCTACATACTACAACAGCACGAATTCGCCACCAATGTCATCACTCTGAGAAGACATCCACCATATCTAACAACGAATCTATATGCATGGCATGAGTCTCGTATACTTAGGTTTCAGTTTCAGAGAAAGTTAGAAATACAAGATGCACATATGAATTAAACCTCCAGATATGTTGCTAAAAGGCTGAATAAGGGGTCTGGTAAAAGTTATTTCAGGGTTCAAGGTCTTTGTCTATCAGTTGTCGTATTTTTTTAAAGTGCTTTGTTACTTAAACATGCGTACGATTAATTATTCTTAGAATGTCCTAGTGTGTTGTCGATTTTCCACCAGAAATTGGAAAGCATTTAAGTAATTGTAGAGCACTTCGCAATATTTGGATATCGTGATTCTTCCTTGTTGTAAACAGTTGTAGTATGAACTACGAAATTAAATCAGCTCCTGTGGCTCCTCGAGCGCTGATGTGTCTTGTTGAAGTGTACAGAAGATAGTTCGATTTACGAACGATGGTGATGTACGTAAATAATGTGATACTTGCAAAATAAAATTCAGAACCCCCCCCCCTTTATTCTATGTCTTCTTTACAAAATCTTTATTCAATTACTAACTTATGAGCACCATCCCGGCAGCAGAATTTTCTTCTGCAGTCTGCGACATATATTGAAAATTTATAGTTTGCAAGATGAACCGACATTAGATTAACCGTAAAAATTACATCATCACAAAGAAATGCTTAAAAATGAGATGCTGTTCCAAAAAACTAAATAGAAGCTACCTGTAGGTTATATCCCAGAAACACGGTTCGAATCTTCGTTTGCTGAAATTTGATATTTTTTTCCTTAAAAAAATTTCAGGTTTTTTTCTTCTCTTGTGAAATAGATTGCAAACTTTCTCAATATGAGAAGCTCGTCGCAGCTTTGAGCTATTTCCGCTGCCGGAAGCACTTATATAAGATCCCTATGAAGGAGGGATTTTACGTTTTAAGAGCGTATACTTAGCATTCAGGATTCTTCATACATATTGCTACCAGCCTAACAGAAAAATTTAAATTCAATTTTTCACATTACATATCAGTTAAGACTCTGACACTATGTTCCAGTTGTTTTCTATAGAAACACGCAAATTTACCTCGCTCTTCAAAATTATTTTAGTAATGTCCTTATAAGAAATTTTGCTTTTTATCATTTTATTGAAGTTGACTTCAGTCGAATTTCGTAATGTGAATTTACTAGGCAACTCTAAATCGCAAGTTTTTTATATCTATATTAATAATATAAAGCTGAAGAGTTTGTTTGTCTGAATGCGCTGGTCTCGGGAACTACAGGCTTGAATTGAAAAATTATTTTTATGTTAAATTGTCCATCTATTGAAGAAGGCTATAGGCTATTTTTAAAAAAAATCAGATTGCTTGAAAGATTTGTAATTGCAAATTAAATGTTTAATTAATTGTTTAGTCCTATAAATTCCTAATAGATGGTGGGGTAAGTTTAGTTCTATTAATTCCTAGTAGATGGTGGATTTAACTCATCGAGAGGGTACTGGTCGACAGCTGCGAGGAACCATGCCGCGCGCCTCAGACGCGTGGCATGGTAAATAATTTCTAAAAAAGAAAGAAGGAAAAGAAAACACATCGCCGGTCCGCGATAATTTTTTCTAAAGCTCTTGCCGGTCCGTTGGTCAAAAAAGGCTGCGATACAAGTATTTTTTTTGAACTTTTAGTTTACTGAAACTCCTTTTACCTGAAGCAAACATGTCAGATTAAGTATCTTATCGCTAGGTCAAAATTTGGAAAACTGGGAGTAAAATCACTTTTCACTAGAGTTTTGCACGAACGAAAATTGGTATTTTGTTATAAGCGTTGTAAAACCATAGACACAAAAATCACTTTTTTCCTCAATTTTGATTCTTTAAATTGTATTATCAAATTGAAAACATTTATTTTCCTCAAAGGCATATTGAATTTAAGCACTCCTATGTTCTCAGTAATTTTAAACATATTATATGAGGCCCCTAGTTTCAAAACCGGATACTTGCAAAAAATTCGATTTTCTTTTTTATGTTTTTGTTAATCTTGTAGAGAATCATAAGGCCTATTTGCCTGCTCAATATTAGGTTCAAAAACCGCTTCTTTCCCCCTTGAAATGGGGCCGGGAAGGTCTGCCTCAGTTTCAAAACCGGACTTTTACGTCTCCTGTAAAATTTGGTTTCCTACAAATATCCGGTTTTGAAACTAGGGGCCTCATATATTTTCGTAAAAAAAACTTTCCCAAAAATCACTTTTGGAACGCCTTTGCTAAGTACAAGCCATATTGCACCGCCAGTGTCGTTGATGAGAAAAAAACAAAAAAACCTTTTCTGTTGCTGTTATTGCCCGCTCTGTTACGAATTTTGCTACCAAATGCTGGATATTACGAAACCACACAAAGAGGACCTGCCTGATATCAGTAGCGAAACGAGCTGATGTGTATATATCACATGACTTCCTTTTGCGCCAATTTAGAGATAATAGCGCCTTGGAGTAAGCAAGCAAACACTAGATATTTTCACCCCTAGTTTCTTGCGAACCGAAGCAAAAAAAAAAAAAAAAAGTTTTACACATATATACTTCCCCATTATTGGCAATTTTGATGTGATTCAGTGGCTAACTCTTTGAATATCACCAACATTGGCAGAATTAAAAACAGACTTAAAAATTTAAAAAAAAAAAAAAAATCCGCCCAATTTTTCGCCACGTTGGCGAAAAAACTTGGCGGCAAAAGCTTGGCGATATATCGCCAAGTGTTTGACAAATTATAACACCACTTGAGTTAGCATTGAAATTAACAATGATCCCCCCCCCAAAAAAAAAGGTGTAAAAGACCCCCCTTAGCCCCTTAGGAATATCCAAATGCAACCAAAAGGGAAGGTGCACAACTTTACCCCCCACTAGAGTCTACGTACCAAATTTCCCCTTCTAGAACATACCATTTTTGAGTTATGCGAGATGCATACGTAGATACGGACGTCACGAGAGAACTCGTAATTAACTCGGGGATCGTCAGAATGGATATTTCGGGTGTCTGTACGTTCCTAGGCATATATCCACGAGTGGTCGAGTCCGAAAAAAAACTCAACATTCATTCGGAGCTGAGTAAAATGGAAATTAAGGCCGATTTTTGTGTGAAAATTCTTTCGCGAATACAATACTTCTTTTTACAAAAAAGGAAGTAAAAAAACACGCAGCTTTCGAGACCTCCCACAGAGTTAATGAATATTCCGGGTGATTACTTTTCCGAAACTTCGCAAATTGAAAAAACAATTAAAAAAATAATGCATTTTTGTTTAAACAACTGTTTTCTTTTTCTTCCGAAGATTTCCAGTGTGAAAGAGTGAAAAATTCGAATAAAAGTTAAAATGATATCGTTTACGGTCTTAACCTTGAACCTAACTGGTTGTATAGACAAAACAGAAATGAACACTTAAAAGGGGAGAGTTATTGTAGGTTTTTGATGCAATTTGAATGAAATTTTGTCGCATAAATTTGGTGCTGATTTTTTTTTCAAATGACATTTTTGGCAGAACTTCAAACAATTTGCTTTTTTAAATCAGCAATGCTTTTATAACTGAATTGCAATCGTGTTTATTTCGTTAAACCACATGTTAGTCATAACTAAAAATATGCTCTCTATGAGTGCATTAGGCTCAAGCCAACATAAAATACATAAATAATTGTGCATGACTTAACTTTTTGGTTTGAAAATACTTAAACAGCTCCATTCAGCGACGACTTTTGGTTAAAGCATTCTGTGTTCCGTTCTGTCACTTCAAACAGCGGAACATTTCAGTATGTGCGGGGTAGAGCACCTATAACTGGAGTGGCCGACGCATCCGCCATTTTGGAGCAAGCGTACAACAGGGAAAGCTACCTTTATTGGCAATCATTCGCCAAACAGGGAGCGACGGAGTCGGAGAGTGAAGGTGAGTATTGGCGAAACAGTTGGCGTCGTTTCCAGGCTGCCAGTCACTTCGCGGGCTATTAATTATCAATTTCTTTTTTCTTTCTGCATCTGCTGGAAATCTGATGAGCGGAAATCCTTTTTTGAAGCTGTTTACACAATTAACGGCCGAACAACCAGCTATTTGACTCAATTTAACACATGCTAAAGAAATGTAAACATCAGCAGCAATGCTATAGCTACGAAGCACTGGATCAAGTTTGCTCCAAAATGGCGGATGCGTCGGCTCCTCCACTATAGGGGCCTTAGTGCGGGGGACCTCGGGACAGGATACCTGAAAAATGGGGCAGTCCGGTTCAGAACGGTACGTATGGTCATCTTACTAATGACTCATTGATCATGGTGGCTTGATCGGTTAGGCGTCGAACTTGTAACCGAAGGGTCACGGGTTCGATGGTAGCAGGTCGAAGAAACCTCCGTGTTTGTTAATGGCACGTCAAATGTGTCGTAGGTCATCAAGTCCTCCAAGTGAATCAATACCTGTGGGAGTGCTGGAGCAGTGATTGCTAGGCTTCTGGTCTGGATAAAAAAAAAAAAAAAAAAAAAAAAAAAAAAGTCTTCAAGGTCCCATCCAACCGGTAAAACCACAAATAGTGGAAGGTACGGGGGACCCTGTATTGTGATATGATACTTAATGACCCAAAAAAATGCCTTTCCCAGAATAGTAGATTTATTTGCTGGAATTTTTCATAAATTTCGTATTTGAATGATATTAAATGAACGTGTCATCTTTAATCTTTCCCACTGGTAAGGAAATAAGAAATTCGACGGATTTTGACATATGATTATGTAAATATATACACAATCACGTTAAGAGGCAAAGTTTGAGTAAATACTAAATACACGCATTTCGGGGTTCAAAGCACCCTTTTCTATCCAAGAAGTAAAATCTTTACATCGACGAGTCTATAAAAAAAATATAAGCTTTTAGATGTAAAGATATCCAACTCAACCCTTGTCCTTGACAATGTTTACCTAATTTTGGGCTTTTGGGGCAATTGGGAAGAGTAATTGGCTCCGAGTTGAGTTGGGATACTTCTGCAAAACTACTACGAAAGTAACCTAACTCAAATTCGCGCCAATAACCCGAGCGACCCTTTTACACTGAATTCCCCCAAATGAGCAGAACATTGTCAAGGTCATAGTTTAACTTATCCGAGCTACACTATATTTTTCTTGAACTATGCCCCCTTGAACTATTTCCCCTTTATTAGTCTTTTTGAGGCATTGGAAAAAAAGTTTGCTTTATTGATAGAACTATATGCAGGCAAGGCCCGACTAACTGAAAGTGACGCCCTAGGCCCTTTAATTTTGAGGCTCCATGAATACTCTAACCTGGTTCGAATGCATTTTTGGGACGCCTTTGTCAATCACAGAATTATGTAAATCACTTATCATGTGCATTCATGAGTCCCCTTCGGGGCACCTCATGATTGTGACATGGTAAACTCGCCACTTGCAGAATAAATAAAAATTCTCTTAAAAAAGTTTTCTTCAAACTAAAAAGTTTTTTTTTTTTAAATCCTTTAAAAATGCATGTATTTTTGTCATAGTTGTAATGCTATGCACAATTCTTTAAGCAATTTGAGGCCCCTTAGGAGTATGGGACCCTAGGCCCAGGCGGCCTGTGCGGTAATCAGGCCCTGTATGCAGCATGCGGCCGCCCCTTATTTTAGCTGCCTTCGTGCTGTGCACGTCTGCTAGGATCGGCCCTGCACACATGCCACGGCATTCTTGTCTTCATCACCTTTTCTTCACTTGGAAGAGGAAAGGGAAAACGCACGAGTTTTTATACATAGCTTATTATTAGAGGAAATGAATACCCAAGACTTACAAGGAGAATAGGAAAACAAGGGTCATCAAACAAAGGCTATGCAGCTAGGAAATAAGTTTAAAATGAACAGAAATCCTTTTTTTTTTTGCTTTTTTTTTTCATCGTGTACTGCGGTCGTGAGAGTTGATTTTGGAGCTGTTCTTTTCTGAGGGAAGGATTACTCTATATCCTCTCCCCCGCGATAACCCGATCCCTCATTTTAAAAATAGATGTGTTGCAAACCTCGTTACACACTGACGGGATAGAAAATTCAAAGTTTAAATGAAGGAGAATTTCCCCCTAAAGTTGTCTGTGTGTATTGGCTCATTCATTTTTAGGAGAAAGAAAAAGATGCAAATGCTACTATTTCAAGCTTTTGTGCATTGCCGCATTCTGAGAGCTTGCAATCCTTGTCTAGCTTTTGTTTCCACAAATCTGAAGTCAAATTCTTTGCCCGAACACTTCTTGACGAAACACCTCTGCCCGAGGCACATTATCTGCATAGACTCTGATGAATCTTCAATGGACACCTAACTTGAGTGCGAAGTGATCTCGCAGTATTCGATCCGAATCCCACCCTGAATGTTAGTCCTTGAGGGTTCTTAAAAAAGTTAATATCATTTTCTATGGGATTGTTTACCCACTTATTTATTACAGCAATTATTTTTATTTATTTTGTGATATAAAGATAACGCTTTTATGATGTGAATTTTTATATACACTGAACGCCACCCAAATCGGATAATTTAGGTGGCTTTTGAATTACTAGAATAATCCGGAAATAGGAAAATTGGGAGTTCAGTGTGCATTTTCCTTCAAATTATGTTCAATGTAATGGTATATGAGAATCATAAAAATGTCTAAAAATTTATTAAAATTAATTCCCCTCCCCTTTTTACACGGAAGTTGAATTTATTTTGAATTGAAATTCTACTTTGATCATAAAAGGAGAAATTCGAAAAATAGTTGTCAAATTTAAAAACTGGGACACTGGACCTTGAAAACAAACTTTTTTAATTATTGATGGATTTGCCTGAAATTTTAACCATATACTTTAAACACTAGTACAAGCTTAATTATAAAATTTCATTAAACAATTTTAATTAGAAGACCAATTATTTAAAAAAATGTAAATAACCTTAACGATAGTTAACAAAACTTTGAAAAGTCCCTTGCGTAATTACTTTGATTTCACAACACTGAAACTTATTCTAAGTCATTCTTTATACCATAATAAATAAAACAAAACTCACAAAATTGTCCTCATATTCAAATAAATTCAAAAAATAAAAATTTCAAAAATTTGACAAAAATTTCTTTTTTTTGAACGTCCAGTGTCCCCTTAACAGGTAACCATGGAATTTTATTTTCAATGGCATCACGAAATAAAAAAAGCAACATAAAAACGTAATATAGCTGCCAATTGATAGCACCTTACATTTTATTTGAATTTTCTAACGTCAGTTACGTGTTGCTCAGCTTTTTCTCCAAAACTTTATGCACTGAAACAAGTGTCCAAACACTGAAAGCCTGATAATCTGTTTGTGGATTATCCAAATACAGTAAAACCTGTAAAGTTGACCACCTGTCTATGTTGACCGCTTTTGTCAGGAACGGAATTAGTCCTATCTTATATAATGAAGGAAAACCTCTCTAACTTGACCACCTCTCTATCTTGACCACCTGTCTATCTTGACCACTAATGAACACCAAGTTTGGTTTGGAGTATTGTAAAAAACCCTTTGTAAGTTGACCACTTGGTTTCTTTTTTTTAATTTTATTTAGCAAATTTTTTATTATTATTATTTTTTTATAGCTTTCCAAGAATATTTTTGATACCAGACCAGCATTTTAACAACTAAATGAAATAGCAGCATAACTAAACCTCCTTTTGAGTTTAACCACATGGGAAAACTACTAAGAACCCTTTTATTCTCCAAACTTGTTTTTCTTTTGTTGTTCAGCGAAAAATTTGTAATTTTTGATTAGCTATAAATTTTTAGGAACTATTAATGTAAAATGAGTAACTTTTCATAAACAATAAGACTTTTTTTCTTGATCAATTTACTGAAATTTTAAATTTGCGTGACGCATTATACATCATTCTGGGAAAATAATCTCTAAAAATATTTGAATAACATCTTAGATTATTGCTTCAAAGTAATGCTAAACAATGAAAGTGAGTTGAACATAGGTGTCAATTAGTCAAAAAATGAATACATGGTGCAAGAATTACAAAAAAAAAAAAAAAAAATCATTACCCCCTTTATAAGTTGACCACCTGTCTAAGCTGACCACCAAAGTACTGCACCGCAAGTGGTCAACTTACACAGGTTTCACTGTAATATGAAAAGCACCGATGTTACGGTTTTGTTCAATGAAAAGAAAAGTATTCCAAGCGCTTAAAAATGCTTCAATAGCATTATTGTAGCACATTACTTCTTAGAATATCTAAGATTTGTACTCGTTTTCCATAAATAAGTTCCAGGGTGCGAAACACACTGCGCAGCCAACATCGAGAAAAAAAGTAAATAAAATAAATCATTTTCAACAAACCAAGCAGTCTCTGAATAATCTTAAACTTTATTGCTTCATGCGTCGCAAAACATTTGCAGTAAGCTTTTAAGTTTATTTCTCTTAAGGTTAGTCGCTAAAGATCAGGAAAAAAAAACTTACTGAAAACCAGCGCAAAGCAAAAAAAAAAACACTCCACTGAAGAGCGATCGTCACCTTGTGCGAAAATTAATCGGAGACTAAACTTTTTTTTAATTTAAATAAATCTAAATTAAAAAAAAAAAAGACAATCATACCCATGTTTTCGACCAACCTCCTTCCGAAAAAATGTTTTTGAAAACTAATTACTTACACTGTTAAAACATTTCCAGAAAATTTACGGTAATTGTTACTGGCATCCATGTTGCCAGTAACTATTACTGTAAAAATCAAATGTTACTGTAAAATTTTACGGTTTCCCCGGTAGGCCACAGCAACCAATTGGAGCTGGGATCGCCTATTTCTCCGGTATAAATTACCGTAAAAATCAGCGATGCTGTAAGTCCGCCATTTTACAGTAACAGTTACCAGAAAATCTTCCTGAATTTTTAACAGTGTACCCGATTCAAAAGAAACTTTAAGAACAGTTATGATGTTTGGTTAATATTTTATAACATTACTTATATTAAGAAATACTTTTTGATTTGTAATCAAAGCTTTCGAAATGTCCATAGGACTGTTTTTTGGATATATCGTCGGCGCCATGATAAACTAACGATTGTGAAAGATCGCGAATAGCGCTTTTCAAATACGATCGTTAGCCGTAGTACTCAGAAAGAGCTACCAACTGGTTATAACTACAGTTGAACTGGCTTATAATGAGCGCAAAGAGACCGCGATATTTGATCGTTTCACCAAGTGCTCGTAGAAAGAGAGTTCGTAAAAAAAATCATAGAACTTCATCATAGTTTTTTTTTTTTTAAATCACTGTTACAGTACCAAAAAAGTTGGTTATTTTTGCTTTGAACTGTCTGAATTTTCTCTTTCATTGTTTGAGAAATACACATGCATACACATAAATAATATTTAAATGTTTCTTTACTCAAAAAAAAAAAAAAAAACTGCTGTCATCGCTTGTTCTCACGATTTATGATTTATTACCGTATTACCCCGCACTATCCGGCATGCCGGAAAAAAGCGAGGTTGACCAGCAGGCCGGGAAATTCGAATTATCCGGCATGCCGGGTAATTCGAGGTTTATTTTGGATATAAAACAAAAGTAAATTTCCCCACTCAGTTCCAATCCGAAAGCAAACCACTGTAAGGAAAAAAAATAATAAATCTCGAAAGTAACTTTCTTTCAAAAAAAAAAAAATGTGTATTACATATAATATGTGCTTGTTATTTATGGTTGGTCATTAATTATGGATTTAATTATATGAAAATAAAGTAATCAATTCAGAAGCAATCATCGTTACTGCGATTTGTTCATAGTTTTTTTTAAATGAATTATTTTAGGTTGCTTTTAGAGAGGAAAGTTTAATTTTTATTTATTGAATGGCTATGGTAAACTCTTTGGCGTTGATTTAGGGATGGTAACTTACTGCTTAAATGTTTGCTTACATAGTTTTAATTTAGTTTTTGTAAAATTATTTGGTATGAAACAATATTTTCCTTGTTAAAATAACAAATGACATTGTCAGTAAATATTTTTACAAAATTAAACTATTTATTAATACTAATAAGATATGTATAGAACTTATATTCATTTTTAAGCTGAGCATATATTTTTTATAGTACTTTTTTTCTAACCTCGATTTTTCCGGCATGCCGGAAAAGGACCAGGGAGTGCCGGACCAGGCAAGTGTTATTGAAAATCTGGTGACCCCCGAATTTTGCGGCATGCCGGATAATGCGGGGTAATACGGTACTGACTTTGACTAACTTTAGAATGTTTAAGAAAATTTACCAAAAAGGGGAAAACTGAGCTGGAAAAAAATAGAAATTTTACGAGTCAAAAATATTGCTCGCTTTAAGCGGGGTTTGATCGTTAAAAGCGAGTTGTACTCCCAAAGACTTAACATTGTATCAATCAAGTATTTCTGATTTCCTCGCAAAATCTGGGTTTTCGTTAAATCAGGGCTCGTTGTACACGAGTTGGGCTGCACTCCAAACGATAGGTTAACCCTTAAAGTTATCTATGAAAATTAAAATATTGAAAATAACTAAACGCTTCAGGTGAAAAAAAAATTGTTTCGACTGTCCTGAAAAGTGCCAATTTACACATTCGCCAGTTAAGCAGTTATTGTCAGTATATTTCCCTCAAAATGCGATGTCATCAATGTGAGACTGAATCTTTTTTCCCCAGAGATGAGTAGTCAAAATGAATTAATTCCTCCAAAGAAAACCAACTTTCTGTTTCTTTGCGTCTCGCTCTGAATGGCGAGAAAATGACATCTTTGTTTTGTCTAGATTTAGAAAGAAACTTGAGTCAGGAATCCAAAAAAAAAAAGAGTCCCAAACAATTTCCGAGCAAGTGGAATGTGTCTCACTCCCCTTTCACTTATTTCAGAAATTTGAAATTTGGAAAAAAAAGATTGATTTGTCCAGTGTCACGAATGTTTAGCTTATTTCTACGCTCGATTTCAGTGAAAACAGCCGAAAGTAAACTCCACAAACAAAGATCAATTTTTCTACAGCCTTGATTTTCTTTTTTTCAAATTCCTGTATTTCACAGGAGAGATAAAACAATGTGAGTTTCTATTCCAAACTGGCGCAGTCGAGCGAAGAATGACAAATAAGTGTTTTATGCAGTGTAGACAAAATATTGTCTTAGTTGCGGGCAACCAGCCATGAATGTTTGCGTTCTGACTTTTTCTCCATTTGCGTGGAAATTGTTATTCGAAGAATAGCTTCTCACTTGTTAAATGAAGCCTCTCTTCTGTTCTTTTTTTCTTTAGCATTTTCCAGCTAACTCTTCATTCCACTGCCAGTCAGTGCTGACACCTCGGTGAAGAGTGCAGTCGGGCAACTTTTGCCAGACTAAACAGACGAACCGGTAGATCCCCCATTATCCTTTCTTGAAAGGGGGGGGGGTCTCATCAGCGTTATTTTCTTAGTATTCAGTTACAGTAATTTTTTTATAAACTTTCCTAAATTAAAGGCTTCTTCCGGCGATGATTCAGAGTTCACGTCGACTGTCTCTAACCCTTAAAGCACGAGTTTTTTTTCCCGGAAAAACTGGCAAAGTTTTTTTTTTTGGGGACAGCAATTTGAATATGCATGGTGTCTCAGTCACATGTTTCAGAACTTCTAACAGGGGTAGGATGCATCCTGACGACGCGACATCATGTGGAAATGCAGGGTCAGAAATGTTTTCCCAACTCGAGAAATTTGAAATATGCCAGTAGTATTCCTGACTGCTCGGAATACCATGCGCCGAAGATGTGAGGTGTGCATTGCAGCTGGTGGAAAAAACTTCGAACACTTGCGTTGACCCTTGTACCTTTTGCTTGTTTGCATGTATTATTCATAAGATTTTTCACGTACGGCATCTTTCCTTTATGGTGCTTTTGTGTACTTCACCGCCTCAGGAAAGCATTTCCGACCCTACATTACTCTATGATTTCAAATCGTCAGGATGCAGTCTATCCCTCTTATAGAGGTTCTGAAACGTTTGACTGAAACAACCTATATACCTTCCCATCAATTTTTTTGAGGGTATACTTCCAGTAATCCATTACGCACAATATGTGTATGCGGTCATATACATAATGTGTCACAATACGAATATTTTTGAAGCTTGAGGGTATACGCTACATTTCTAAAAAAAATGTTTGAGAGTATACGGCGTATATGGAGTATACCCCTATGGGAACACCACTGTGTATAGGTACAGTGCAGGGCCGTAACCAGAAAAAAAAAATTCGGGGAGGGTCTTAAAACTTTCATGCGGAGCTTCGCGCTATTTGTGCTAATGTTCAAGTCGTCGGGTTATCTATTATGAAAGCGTTTTATGCAATTAGTATACATATAAAAGACATTTGAGTTTTGGAACCAATATTTTTTGGAAAATTTTAGATTTGAACGAACATTTAAATGTCAAAACGAACTTTTCGGGGGGGGGGGTGAACCCTAAGAACCTCCCTCCCCTTGTATATGGCCCTGGTTCAGTTAAGTTATTTTTTACAAATCCAGTTGTTGCAGGGAGATGAGTAGAGAGTTGGGGGTGAAGGGGGGGGGGGTTAAATCATAGAAAAGTATTACACAAACAGTAAACGGTTTAACCGGGTGTTTCATTTGAATTTCAATACATTAAAATCAAATTGGTATGCTTTACAAGTACGAAAATTGCTAAAAATTCAGTTTGGTAATAAAAATTTATATATTGTCTTTTCCGCACCCAAGAACTACGTTACGTAAAAAACGTGGTTTAGCTCTAGAAAAATGATGTATATTTTTGCCGTCGATGGTAGATAATTTCTATAATGATCTAGCCTATCAATTTTTACTAAAACGGAACTCTCTAAGCACCGCGAAAGTGAGTTTCTTTGTTTGTAATGTTTTCACGCCTTAACCACTCAACTGATCATCATGAAATTTCGTATATACACGTTGTCAGGGTTATAATAAATTTCAGCTCTTTCTAGCGAGGAGAGTAATTACGTTTTATCCCCCCCCCCTTTTTTTTAATCATGTTTATCGTTTTCTTTTGTCGTAGTAACGAAGTTTTTGAATGCATTAAATATTTCGCATAAGATCGGCTTTCTGAAGCCTAAAAAAAGAAATTACTGTTCATGCTTTTCCATTGAAACTTCTTTCAGTCTGCAATTTTTCTACGCATATTTTTCTACTGAAGGATTAATCGATTTCTTTTGCACAATTCATCAGTATTTATAAATTGACTTTATTGTTTGAAATTGAAGCGTTTAGTTCAAAAGCTTATATTTCTAACTTACGTCACGTAGAGATTTACTTTAAGAGTTACAAAACCAAAATATACCATTTAGGAGTGAATACCAATATAAAAGTTAAAAACTGTTTTTGAAAAAAACGTAAAAATAATTCACAGAAAAATTGCGACACACAGAGTAAAACAAATGCAATTCATGATGGCAAAATGTTTCACAATCATTGATTGCATAAAGCAAAACGCTCGCACACGAGCACACATATATTATCTCTCTTGTTTGAAAGCGAGAAAAAGTCAGTACATTAACCTCCCATTGCATCGCACTTCCTTCTATCGCTCATTCGGACATATCACGTTTTTTTTTCTTTTTTTTTTTTTGTCTACCGAAAAAATAAATGTAAATAAAACCTTACTTTAAACTTAAGAACACTGAAGGAAAAATATTACATTCCACAGGAAATGCAGTTTCTTGTTCAAATAAATGAACAATGGTGTTTTTTCTATTTGTCTAAACTTGTTGCCGTAAACTGAACCTTTGAATGTTTATTCCATCAATAGATAATGGAAATATTTTAAATGCAATTTTTTACCTTAAAAAAACAATTGCATTTTTTTGAGCAATTACGATTGCTTATTGCTTTTATTTGACTGTTTTGATGTCCTATGATTTTATTTTCTCGCCAGCACCCTCTGCAGCATCACCATCGACCGGCTCCTCACGATGCTGCTCCTATAGCGAAAACCGTCTCCAGGTTGCATCCCTGTCCTACACACACGCGCATACATACACAACTACGCACATACACACACACATACACCTATACACATACACAAACACATACACCTATACACATACACCTATACACACACACACAAACACATACACACACAAACACACACACACAACTACCAACACTTATGCCTGCACACAGACACAAACACACATGCCTACACACACACATACCCCCACACACGCCTACATACACACACACACTCGTGATTGCGAAAAACATAATTTGAATTCAAGATGACAAAATTCAATTTTTTTTTTTTTTTTTTTTGAGCACAATCACGATTGTTTTAATTTGACAGTAGTTGATGTCCTTTGATTTTATTTTTCCATGCTTATAGTGCAAACTCCTCTGGTCCACGGGCCTCCGCAAGCATGCCCCTTTCACTGGGCAAAGGCCTTCATTTGCCTCGGAATCGAATTATTAATAAACGGCACAAAAAATACAGCTTCTGGCATTCACATTTGAATTTTGACTTCTTGAATTCAAATTATGGTTGCGATAAAAAGCCATTTGTGAAAACAAGGAACCCAACGAGTAGGGTCCCATCGCAATTTGTGATTGCGAAAAGCATAATTTGAAATCAAGATCTCGAAATTCAAACTTTTTTTTGTACTTTATATTTAAAAAAGTCGTCCCGATTTGACAAACTAAATTCTTTTTAATTATACACTTCTTTTATGCGTACGTTAAATGAATACAGTCGAGTCCCGACTTACGCGAGGGATGCGTTCCAAGACCCTTTGCGTAAGTTGAAATTTCGCGTTGTGGAAAAGGGTATGTGTAAAAACTTTTATAAACATACCCATACGATTAAAGACATTTGTAAACACCACCTCAAACTGTTAAAAAGCATTTCTTAAGTATACATTACTGTTTCTTAAATAAAAAATTGAATTTTTATTTATTGTTTTTAAAAAAATTCGTTTTATTTAACATAAAAAACTGCTATGCACAAAATCAATGATCAATGGGAAAGGAAGACGTAAAATAAACCACTACGGTACATACTGTTATAAATTCTGTAAATAGTAATTATTGTAGTAACGTAACCTGTAAATAGTTTCCCGTAATGAATATACAACCCCCTTAACATATGGCTAAAGTATACGACCCCCCTATTTCTTTTTTTTGTTCATTGATAAAATTTGATAACGGTCTACTATTTTCCAGAAGCGTTTGGAATTTGAGAGATTTCTTTCGGTTGTGTATATAAACCGTTACGCTGGATAAAGGTTGAGTTTCGATTGAGAATTTGTACTGAGAGTGTGTATTAGCTCTGTTTATAGCGAGGCATTTCGCTGTGTTGTTTTCGTATTTGGAAGTAAATACGTGTGTAACCGTTGAGTTTACGGTGTTGTGTGATAATTGCTTAATTGCTGATGATTATTTTAGCAGTTGTTAACGATTTCTCCTGTACATAGTGTAAATAAAGCTCCTGTGTTTTTATCAAGAACTGTGTCTTCATTTCAAGAAAGTGGAAGTCGCACCGAATCCGTTACAATACATTATGTAGTAAGAAAAACAAATGCACTATAGTTGTTGAAACTTTCTCTTTTTCCTTCTATCTTCACAAACTTTAAATGAAACAGCGTTATTAGGTGTCATTATATTTCATCAACTTTCCCATATAGAACGAAAAAAATAAATGGAAAATGAGGAGTAGTTATTTGTATAAGCGATGTTTAGACTAGTACGGAGTGGGAACTTCCGCCCTCAGCGATGCCAAAGGGATGAAGGAAGGTCCATTCACGAAAAAAAACGCGATTCCCTTCGGAAAATTTTCATGTTGCGGATGAAGAATTCGCGTTAGGAATAAAATTTTTTACCGGGGGAAAAAATCGCGTTATAGCCATTTCGCGTAAGTCGGATCGCGTTGTAGCGGGAGTCGACTGTAGTTACTTTTCCTTGCCTCGATCTGCTGAAGTTTCGGACATATCGCGCCTTTCTGTCTTTCGAAAAGTGCGATATAACGAAGGATTTCCGTTAATAATTAGACTGGAACGCGCATGGTCGTACTGACTTCACTTGTCAATCTTTCTATTTGGTGAAACGTTTAGGACAGGCAAATTATAACTGCTCTCCATTCTCCATCCACCCACATAGATAGGGAGGAGTTACTGCGCTCCATCTCTCCCCTTTGGTTAAAGGGAGAGCGAATGGCAGTGAATCGCCCAAGGTCAAGGGGATCTTAACCTTCGAGCAACCACGGGAGTGAAATTTTCAACATTCGGTTATTCAGAGGAAAATCGTGATTTTCATTTTTCTTTTTCGTTCAGCAAGGTTTTGTGGGTTTTTTCCTTATTTATAAAATTGTTTTGAACAGACATTTTGGAGGCCCCATCCCCTTGCCACTACATCTCCCCGTAGTGGCACCACTGCAGTTAACTATAATGCATTCAATCTTTGGTCCCCTATTATTATTTATTTCATTCACGACCAGTTTCTTAAATTATTATCTATTTCTTTTTGAGTCCAGTTATTTGTTGGGAGTACCATGTTCCGAATATCATGGCTAGTTGTGGAATTATTTCTTGCGCGGTGCCGCAGAAACCAGGGGAAAGGGATTTGCAGAGAAAAGGAGATAATTAACTGACAAGGACAAGAGGCCTTTTATTAATATTTTTAAAGTGCTTTTGTAAATGATTATAGTTAGCAGGGGCGTTAGTAAAACAAATCATTTACTTGAAGACTAGAAAACAGATTTCTCCTTTTCTCGGTCAAGTTTACGGTTTCCAAACCATTAATATTTTATTTTTAAAATGTTAATCTTAAAAGTGATCTTGTGATGAACGCATGATGATATTTTTGAGTTGACCAATAATCAGGAAATCAAAATATATATCAAAGAGTCAAAAGAGTTTGACAAATTTGGGGCACGTTCTGGAAGGGGCCTTGGGAAATTGCCCCACTTGCCCCCACAGTAATCACTTTCTGCTAACGTGACAGAATACCTGGAGAGCTAAAAATTGCATCGACGTTTTTTTTTTCTTTTTTTGAGCAATCACGATTGCTTATTGCTTTCATTTGACCGTCCTTGATGTTGTGGTTCCTTTTTCAGCTTGGACCAGGGACACCAGCACCACCGCCTCTGCAGGCGCGGCTCCGAGCACTGCCTCCTGGAATTCGTTTCTCCTGGTCGGTGGCGTCCATGTCCTACACACACGCGCGCTCATACACACACACACGCTCATACACACACGTCTACGTGCATACACACAGGTCTATGCACACACACAAGCCTAGACACACACACACACAACTATACACACGTAACCGCCCAGGGGGAGGGGTAGGCTTGGGGGAACAGGAGCTCTTTCTAGAAACAATATCCCCCCCCCCCAATGAGTAGGGCCCTGTCGCAACTCGTGATTGCGAAAAAACATAATTTGAATTCAAAATTTCAGAATTCAAATTAATTACTTTTTCTTTTAATTTCACTTTATTTTACCCTTCCGCCTTCCTAAACTAGAAGCTGGATCCGCCCTTGAGTTCCGTTAATTATGACGAGTCTTGGATGAAATATAACAAACAGAAATCGACAAACTGCTCTTATTCTTCAACGGAAATTCATGCACTTCGTTTGCAGCGTTCCAGCCCCCTTTCTCAATATTTGCATGCGTTCCCCAAACCTTCATCCCTTTTAGCGTCATTTTCCGGTTACTTAACGCATTTTCAGCTCCCTTCAACTTTTTGTGCGCTTTTTTATCAACCATTCAGTTAATTTTTGGTAATTGCTGAATTTTTATTATAAAACCTAAAGATTGAGCTTGATGCTCGTCGTAAACCAGCACGATGTTTAAGTCATTGCGATAAAAAATTCTACACAATGAGATAAATTAGCTAGTATAAATCACAGAAATAAGGATAAAGATTTCACCCTCTATAAAACTTCGAGCAGCGCAAGCCATAGGGGCAAAAAGGTGAGCGTTTTTAAGGTCAGTTAGGGAAATTTGAAACGAAATTTCGATGTTTTAACTTCAGATCATTCTCTATATCTTAGATCAGTGGTGCTCAACCTACGGTCCGTGAGTCATATCGAGACCGTGAAACTGATCCATCTGGCGTGTTGCTTGGTTTAAATGCTACGAATCGAAAAACACCACTAGCAACAATGCTACAGATTTAGAGCCAAATATTCAGAAATTGGTTTCTGAAAAACAGATGCAATTAAATAAGCATCAAGTAATGATAACAACAATTAATGGTTTTTCACTTTTTTTTTTTCATATGTTATTTGGAATAGTTTGAAGTATTGTATATCTGTTCTAGCTTGCGAGAATCATTTTAATACGGGGTGCGGCCCTCAGGTAGAAAAGGGTTGGACCCACTTAGAGGAATTGAGAGATGAGTTTTGGATATTGCATTCATGACTTATATACTCCTCATCGAGCCTCCGACTCCTTTTCCCCAAAATCAGGCAGACTCCGCAAGCATTGGCAGAGTTGCGGACTTGGAGGGAAAAAGCGACTCCGACTACGGGAATTTTCAACCTTCGACTTCACACTCCGATTCCTTTTACCCCAAAAGTAGCCAGACTCCGACGCCCAGCTGAAAGTAACTCTGTATGTGAAATTTTAATTTATGGCAATCTGGTAACTAATTGAATAATAGATTTCAAGAAGATAGGAATTAAAGGGTTATTATTTCTAGTAATACGGTGATAAATATCAAGTTCAATTTAGAGATGGAAAATGTTCCTACCTGCCAAAAGGTTCAGGAAATCCAAAAACTGCATATTTGACGATCACAACTTTATTGAACAGACGACGCAGAACATGTACACAAGAACAGAATCAGAAGTAGAATCGCCAGCTCGTTAAAGCTATTCTATTCTATTCTATTCAAGAGTCATAACTGACTTTCTCGTTAGAGCTGCAAGAGTGTTTTCGCGCGCTTTTCAGCGACGATCACAGTTAAGTTTCAACACACGGAAAGTAATTAACTCTAGCACAATTTTAGTACCATTTGAACATTAGAAGAATCAATTACTTTTAAACGTTAATTATTTCGTCAGTTATGATGTTTTGAAATCTTTCATATCTTTTTCGATGACCTTGTGTTGTAAAAATGTTTAATATTTTTACCTTTTGAAATATATTTTATTTCGATTCGATTTCGATTCCGAGTCACAACTGACTACAACTGTATTTTATGTCGAGGACTGCGTACTAAGTGCCTTGCCTCCATTATATTTTTATACCGATAGATGGCAGCACCATCACCGGATCGAACAGTTAATGAGAATTTAGAACTAGACCAGGAGCTGATAGCAACCTGGTGCTAGCACCCCCAGAGGTATCGTTTCACTTGGAGGACATTGAGACCACGAGCATATTTAACGTCGCCCAGTCCCCTTTAATGACGACGGTGGGTTTTCGACCATCGAGGTTCGAACTCAGGACCCTCCGGCCCCGAATCCGACACTCTACCGATCGGGCTACCACGGCCCAAATATATTTTATTCCTATTCAGAGTCACAACTGACTTCAACTGTATTTATGTCGAGGACTGCATACTAAGTGCCTTGCCTCCATTATTTTTTTATACCGATAGATGGCAGCACCATCACCGGATCGAACAGTTAATGAGAATTTAGAACTAGACCAGGAGCTAATAGCAACCTGGTGCTAGCACCCCCAGAGGTATCGTTTCACTTGGAGGACATTGAGACCACGAGCATATTTAACGTCGCCCAGTCCCCTTTAATGACGACGGTGGGTCTTCGACCATCGAGGTTCGAACTCAGGACCCTCCGGCCCCGAATCCGACACTCTACCGATCGGGCTACCACGGCCCAAATATATTTTATGTATTGTCCGTTTTTCGCAAGAAGATACTTGACTCCTTCCTCGTCACGTGGTATCCGATGATTCTATTTCGCTGTTTTCGGCAGAACGTATATTCGTATCATAGCATTTTGTTGTAAAAGCAGCAGTTTTTTAAATGTAAGAATAACTAAAATAACAACAGACAAACACTTTTTTGCACATTAAAATGCTCTCCCAAATTAAGGCTTTCTGGTTGTCTGCTTTAGATGAGCGTGGATTGCGGACCGATCACCCCCCGCGTAAAAGGGGACTCTGCGTTCGAGGAGGCGTGGCGAAGTGCCTTCTCCTGAAAAACGGACAATACACCTTTATTTTTTTACTCGGAGTTTTTTTGAGTTAATGATGCAGCCTAAGTGTCAGGGGCCCCAATAGCTGATAAAAGCAGAAGTGCACTGCTAGAAATGGAGCATAAAGTTTTCTGGGAATCACTGGATACTAAGGTCAAATAGGATTTTACTAGAGGGTCGTCCATAAATGGTACCACGTTTTGAGGGGGAGGGGGTTAGAAGAATTGTGACAGTTTGAGACAAGGGGAGGGAAGAGGTAACAAGAAATGACATCGAACTTTTTGTTTGAAAAAGATATTTTTAAAGCAATATGTTGGTCAAATATAGTGTCACATGATGATACAGGGTCCATTATGAAAGTAATGAGCATTTACTGGCAAAATATATTTATTGATCGTAATTTGTACAAATGTTCAATATTCTTCAAAATACATTCCTCCTGCATCAAGACACTTGCGGAGACGTGTTTGCTACGCCTGAAAGGCACCCTGAAACTCTTCCAAGGGAATGCCTCTCAGGAACGTTGTAACATGGTGTTGGATGTTTCCCAAGGTTCCCCAATGTTTTCCTTTCTTCTCTCTCTCTCTTGAGTCGCGGAAACAAAAAGAAGTCACATGAAGCTAAGTAGGGACTGTAAGGTGGTGAGGGATCACTGGGGGGGGGGGGATATCCATAACGGGGTTCGTCGGCGACCTCCTCCTGGCTCTCTTTGAATGCCTTGTGCCACTTCCCAGACTGTGATCTTGAAATGCAATCGTCCTTGAAGGCTTCTTGCAGCATCTGGAATGTTTCGGTTGCATTTTTTCCAAACCTCACGCAAAACTTTATGGCGTATCATTGTTCAAGCGAACGCTCCATTGCGTTATGTTACAAAAGTTGAAAACATACTTCAAGCGGAGGCACTTATCTCCGCTCACACTGCTCGAAAGCAACTGACGACTGGATGCATTGAAAGGGCATATCCCGCACCACATTTCCCAGCCGGTTTTACCGTGCTGCCATCTATCGTCGCGTCACAATAACATTATGCTCATTACTTTCATAATGGACTCTGTACAATGAGAGGGAAGGGGGTATGGTGAACTGTGACTAAGGGGAGAGGGGGTCTAATATGTTGGAAAAAAAGTGACATCATTTATAGAAAGCCCCTAGGTCTGGGAATTACAAGGACTAAGGTCAAAATGGATGCGCGTGTAAGTCAATTTTCTTCCTTGTTTGTTTGAAGAGATATCTATGGTAAGAAAAAAGATGTGGATTGTGTAAAACTGAAGCTGGTTGAAACTGTTGGGGTTGAGATGACAGTATGTGATAAACTTGTCAAGGAGCTTTCTGAGGGTGCTAAGAAGGCAAATGAGTCTGTAATTGTTGGAGAGAAGCCTGGATGGAATGTGTTTTCTTAAGTAAGGCAACACTGGCGCGATTCCAGAAACCCTAAAAATGTGAGAGTTAGAGCCATTTCTGAACAGCTTCATCAATCACTTTCACTGATTTTGAAAGACCGAAATCAGGAATTCATTAGCCAAACCGTGGCTGTTAAAATATCTGATGGGAGTTTATCATGTTCGGGTCACTTGGATGAAATCCATGGCTGAAATTGAATGACTGCAATTTTGGCTAACTGTCTTCAAAAAAATGCTATAATGTTGAATATTTCAGTGGGTATCCTTTTTTTTTATTATTGATAAAAGTGATGCCTTAAATTCAATACATTTGAAAATTTGAAAACTTTTAAATAGTGTTTCGAATATCGTGCCAATTACTAGTAAACACTTTTTTTTGCCCATACATATTTTTGGGTCTGTTTATATGTATTTGTTTTCTTTTGAATTTTTATTGAGTGAGTAATTTTTTTTTTACTAGGAAAATGTCTTGAACTTAGACAATTAGGACATTGGAAAATATGTCTGTCCCATCAATTCTCAAGAGAAATTCTACCTTATATTTTGTATTTATTTTTTCTTTTATTGATTGTACAATTCACTCTAGTTGGCTTTTTCTTTATAGTTTTATTGGTTTTTACTTTCCTTTTTACTTTTTGAAAAATGGAGGGAGAATTGATAAAGGGGGCCTAGAAACGTGCCTATGCAATATTTACGCACATCTGTTTTCATAACGCTGATTTATTCATAAAAAAGCAGGCATATTGAAAGAAAAAAAAACTTAACAGCAATATAGGATTTTTCTGAGACGTTGAGAGAAAAAGTGGTGTAAGTCGATACTTTCATAATTTGTATTTGCACCACCAGAAATAAAATTTAACCTCATTACACTTCGTGCAGAAAAAGGTTTAAGTCCAGGTCCAACCATTTGCCGATAGACAGTCATCGTAAAACGGAAAACGGAATAGCAGTTTAACTATTCAATTACTCATAATCATGTTTTATTGACTTACACCGTTTTAACTCTCCATGGCTCATATTGGTTTGCTCATTTTTATGAGCATGGAAGAATCGGGAAAGAGTTCGTAAAGTTGTAAACCCTGCAAATTGAACGTGTACTAAATGCATTTAGTATTGGGGTTTACGAATAAAATCTTTGTTATTTTTTTTCATAATAGATGTAATGTTACGTAATAAAACCAATTGAATGAACTAAGATTTCGAGTCATTTAACTAATCATTTGGTTTCTTCTGCATCTGCTTCATATTTTTACTTCGACTTAAGTATGGTGAAAATCTGAAAGCAGAGTTTGTTAGTTAGATTTATTAATGGAAATAAATGGAAGTTGAAATTTGTAAACCATCTGAGCAACAAAAGTCTAGTTCAGGAATCCTTGTACGTTTTAAAGACTCAGGTTTTCAAACTCGAGCATTAGCTCAGGATATATATATATATATATATATATATATATATATATATATATAATATTCGGTATTCAAGCAAATGTCATAAGGTACGCAAAAAAAATATAAAAAAAAGACGACTGAAGTAAATAGACATTTTATTTCAAAATGCAATTCATGCAGATTTATTTCATATTAGTTGCACGTACCGACCTTGTTCGGGTTAAAATTTATCTGAAATAAATATTATGCAGGTACAGTTTATTTTAAAACAATATGGTACACAGCATGTTTTGTTTCGTTTTTATGATATTTTAAAATCAATTGAATCACGCCATTTCCTGGTCAAGAGAGAGCAACATGTAATTGCCCATAAGTAAGGCAATGTTCCCTTATGTAATGATGTACTGAGTCAAGTTATATGTTCGACCTTCGGATTTTTTTAATGGTGATGGCAAAAGAAAATAATGTAATTATATGAAACTGATTCGTTAATATTTAAAGTTAAAAAATCAATTTCAAGACTGAACTTAAGCAAGCATAGAACTAGATTTTAAAGGAATATCAACAAAAAATTATTATATACAGTCGAACCTTGATATCTCGAACCTCCTTATCTCGAAACACTTGATGTCACGAATTTTTTTTTTCCCCTGCATTTTCTATAAAAACCCCAATGAATTTTCCATAGTTATCTCGAAATTTATTTTTCGAAACCCTTGATATGTCGAAATTTTTGAACAAAAGCAAGTTTCAGTTGTCGTTTTACTTAGGCAATTTTTGTAACAGTTCCATGGACCAGTTTTCATCTCTCTTCTTGGAAACTGATTAGGGGATTGAAGCAAGATAATAGGGAAGTGTGCTGTGTTTTCCCCAGAGTTTAGAATCTTTGTGCATTTTTCTCGAACATGTTATCCACTTTGAGGAAAGGGGGTTGATTTTTCGCCAGTCAGATTTCAAGTGAAAACGGAAAATGCGTTCCTTATTTTCGTCATTCTGCTTTTTTAACTCCTACAAAATGGCTACTGAAAACTTTTTTGAATGTGGGGAGCTACTAGTTGAGGATAAGGATTTTAAAATTTTTAGGTAAAAAACCAAGTTGAAGTTGTTGTTCATTTCAAATCTCTTCCTGTGCACTTTCGACAATTATAAAATTTCAAATCTAGTAAAATATTGAAGACTACTTTATTGATCGTAATTCAAAGTGGTCTCATATTACATATAATATAAATGCATATAGCGTACGTGTATGTAATTGTGAGAATTTCTAGTGTAATTTTTTCAAAACCTTGATAACTCAAAAACTCGATATCTCGATTTTTTCTGTCCCGAGAGATTTGAGATATCGAGGTTGTACTGTATATGTATATGGATGATATATAACCTATGACACTGTGCAATTATGTAGTTTTCAAATAGTGAAGGAGTTTTTCAAATTGGTGGTCTGGTTCCGGACAGGCGCGTGCACAGACATTTTGAGACCCGTCACAAATGACTTTTACGTGCCCCATCCATATTGTTTACCCCTACATCCGTACAGATATTTCACCCCTCATTTTAAAAATCTCGGTCCTTCTTCTGGCTGGGGCCCTGGCCAACAGGTGTCCCTTCTCCCCCCCCTCCCCCGTGCACGCCCCTGGTTCCAGAGATTGCCCGGAACATGTAAACGTACAAAATCCGCTCTCTCTCTTTATATATTAGTATAGGTTATAATTCATTCACATACTTATTTCATTTTGTATTTCATTCATATACTTATTCCATATTATAGTTCCCTCCTTTACTTATTTCATACAAAACGATTTCACTCATATACAGTAGATCTCCAATCATCTGAACCTGCCGGGATCTGCCTTAGTTCGGATTTGCAAAAATTCAGATAATGCGACCAGCAACTTTGTAATTCATTCATATACTTATTTCATATTATAGTTCCCTCCTTTACTTATTTCATACAAAGCGATTTCACTCATATACAGTAGATCTCCAATCATCTGAACCTGCCGGGATCTGTCTTAATTCGGATTTGCAAAAATTCAGATAATGCGACCAGCAACTTTGTAATTCATTCATATACTTATTTCATATTATAGTTCCCTCCTTTACTTATTTCATACAAAACGATTTCACTCATATACAGTAGATCTCCAATCATCTGAACCTGCCGGGATCTGTTCTTAGTTCGGATTTGCAAAAATTCAGATAATGCGACCAGCAACTTTGTAATTCATTCATATACTTATTTCATATTATAGTTCCCTCCTTTACTTATTTCATACAAAACGATTTCACTCATATACAGTAGATCTCCAATCATCTGAACCTGCCGGGATCTGTTCTTAGTTCGGATTTGCAAAAATTCAGATAATGCGACCAGCAACTTTGTAATTCATTCATATACTTATTTCATATTATAGTTCCCTCCTTTACTTATTTCATACAAAACGATTTCACTCATATACAGTAGATCTCCAATCATCTGAACCTGCCGGGATCTGTCTTAGTTCGGATTTGCAAAAATTCAGATAATGCGACCAGCAACTTTGTAATTCACATTCATATACTTATTTCATATTATAGTTCCCTCCTTTACTTATTTCATACAAAGCGATTTCACTCATATACAGTAGATCTCCAATCATCTGAACCTGCCGGGATCTGTCTTAATTCGGATTTGCAAAAATTCAGATAATGCGACCAGCAACTTTGTAATTCATTCATATACTTATTTCATATTATAGTTCCCTCCTTTACTTATTTCATACAAAGCGATTTCACTCATATACAGTAGATCTCCAATCATCTGAACCTGCCGGGATCTGTCTTAGTTCGGATTTGCAAAAATTCAGATAATGCGACCAGCAACTTTGTAATTCACATTCATATACTTATTTCATATTATAGTTCCCTCCTTTACTTATTTCATACAAAGCGATTTCACTCATATACAGTAGATCTCCAATCATCTGAACCTGCCGGGATCTGTCTTAATTCGGATTTGCAAAAATTCAGATAATGCGACCAGCAACTTTGTAATTCATTCATATACTTATTTCATATTATAGTTCCCTCCTTTACTTATTTCATACAAAACGATTTCACTCATATACAGTAGATCTCCAATCATCTGAACCTGCCGGGATCTGTCTTAATTCGGATTTGCAAAAATTCAGATAATGCGACCAGCAACTTTGTAATTCATTCATATACTTATTTCATATTATAGTTCCCTCCTTTACTTATTTCATACAAAGCGATTTCACTCATATACAGTAGATCTCCAATCATCTGAACCTTCCGGGATCTGTCTTAATTCGGATTTGCAAAAATTCAGATAATGCGACCAGCAACTTTGTAATTCATTCATATACTTATTTCATATTATAGTTCCCTCCTTTACTTATTTCATACAAAGCGATTTCACTCATATACAGTAGATCTCCAATCATCTGAACCTGCCGGGATCTGCCTTAGTTCGGATTTGCAAAAATTCAGATAATGCGACCAGCAACTTTAGGGATGAGCCGAACTGTATAAAAGCTGTTATGTATATTCAATGCAGAGAAAGCATGTTTGAATTAAAATTAATAACTTCGTAGGTTTGAAAAATTTTGTTCATGTACAATTTTCCTTCCCGCTTTATCTAGGCTAGGACTAGGCTGTTAGAATTGTCTTGACCTTGATTTGCACCGTCATTCCAAGTCCTTATTTCTCTCATACATCTGGGGAAGGTTTTCAATTTAGCGTTCTCATTCGTATAAAAGGACAGGGATAGTACGTTCTGATAGTTGGATAGTTCGGATATTCAAAGCCCTAGTGTACACATTTCATATTATACGTTTATTAGGTTAAATCGCCCAACTTCTTGCAGGTTTTAAGAGCATATAAAATATTTCTTACATTTTTTAATATTTATTTGAAAGTTTGAATTGACAATGTGTGAAACCTATAAATTTGACTTTTACTTAAACCCCCTTAACTTTTGAATATATATTTGAGGGCAAAGTGAAATAGTTGAGATCACTTAGCTGTTTCAAAATGAACAAATTTGAAGTTCGTTTTCAAAATTACAATACATAAAGATAGAACAATGCATTTTATAATAAAACTTGCACTGAAACATACGTTTTTTTTATTTTTGCAGCAAATTTGTGTCTGAAGAAAAAAGCGAAAATTTTTCACTTTTTTTTTCATGGGGCAAAGTGAAAAATAAAATATTTTTCTGATGCAATACGTTCTATTCGATCATAAAAAATATTTTTGATCAAATGACTGAGTAAATAAAAGGATGGATGAATAAATGAAAAGAAAACGAAACAATAAACTACTAAATAAACAATTAATTAAAAATGAGAAAAATAAATGAGTGAATAAAATAATGTGTGTAAATGAAAAAGAAAATGAGTGAGTGAACAACTAAATAAGTAAATTTTTAAGTAAAGGAATGTAATTTGATTAATTAATAAATGAATACGTTAGTGATTCGGGAAATGATTCAACTGAAATATTTTACTTTGCCCCACATATGCGTGACTGATTGTTCAAAATATTTAAAAAGCAAATATGCTTAACATTAACTAAATAAATACTGCACCAAATATTAGTAATTTTCAATTAATATTTGTTAATAGTAACAAGAACTTTATCATTTTATGACAACAAAAACAAGTTTTGACTTATAACAAAATATTACAATTTGAGTATAAATGTTTCAAAATTTCTTGTATTTTCATATACTTTGATCTTTCGAGGTAATTTTTTCCTTACTGGAACAGATTACATGTGCTACTACATAGTTAAAATATTACCAAATAGGCGGCGCTAAAAGCAGAGTAAGTATCTCACCATTTCACGTTGCCCCGCTATTTCACTTTTTGCCCCACATTCCCCTATATAATAGAAAGCTGTGCGGCATCTTGAAAGTAATGTTCTGTTTGTTTTTTTCTGTAGGTGTTTGAATGAGAAAGCTGACCCCTTGTGGCTATTGTTTTCAAGGTTCACCGGAAGAATCATTTTTCCTAACTATGTTTCAAATCGTGTTCTCCAAAAAGACAAGTGCCCACTCCCACACTGAAGGAGTATGAATGAAGGTTTATTTTTAATTTTTTGCATTTCTTATTTCTTTCAGCCTTACCATTTACAGTTTCTTTTTATTGTATCTGTGCAACAAATAGTTTTTACGACTTTTGATGCGGCTTAGGTTGCTAAATAAATAGGACTAATTACTGGAGGTAAAGCAGTAATGTTCCCAACAATTTTTCTGAGGGTATACTCCCAGTAATCCATTATGTGTATGCGATCATGTACATAATATGTCATAATAAGAACATTTTTGAAGCTTGAGGGTATACGCTATATGTCAAAAAAAAATGTTTGAGAGCATATGGAGTAAACCCTATGGGAACACCACTGAGGTAAAGAATGACTTCCTAAGGGATAAATGTATATAATATACCTATTTTTTTGGCAGGCAATTTTCGTAACAAATTTGCGTTAAGTACGCGTTGATTTCGGATGGAAATTTTTTAAGTATTCCGAAACGAGTAAAAAGTGAGTTACCGACGACAGTATCCCAACGTGACTCCTTGACAATGATTTCCTCTCTCATTTACCTTCTTAAGAGGAATCCCCTCAGTGCCATTGCTTTTCTTACCGAAGTCGAACTATTACAGGGTATCCATGAATGACTTTTAAGGTTTAATAACATAATATGGGGTTAGCAAAAAAGAAAATTCCGGTTTTAAAAAGTTATATTTCATAAACTATTACACTTATCACTATAAATGATACATAAAAATAAACTGTCCAAGTTTTTTGAACGTACAGAACAACTTAAACGTGCACGTTCCGCAGTAGCGCATCCAGAAAATCCTTCTAGAAGGTGTTTTTTTTTTTTGTTACAACAGTCCTTACACGTGTATTAACTACTGGGTTAGGATTGACAACAATGTTAAAACCAAGACCTTTGGAAGGGTGTTTTTACCTCACCTCCCTCCCCCCCCCCTCTTTACTGCGCTACTAACGTTCCGCAGCGCTGGATTGGCCATGCAGGTGATGATGATTTACCCCTTTATGCCAGTAAGATCCTCAAGCATAACCCCATGTGATTTTTTTTAATGGGGTTTAGTCAAAAACAGTGTTTATACACCACCATTGCCTACAAAATTGCAAGAACTGAAAGATCGCATATGTGTAGTATTACGAAAAATGGACCGTGAAACAGTCCAAAATGTATGTTAGATGTGCGTCGCGTTACGAAAGGCGCACACATCGAACATTTGTGAGTGAAAAGAAAACTGGACTGTTCTTCTTTATTTTTATGTATTATTCATAGTGCGAAGTGTAATAATTTATGAAATATATATCTTTAAAACCAGGATATTCTTTTATGATAACCTTGTATTATATACTGCATATTAACCAGCGGCTTTCAATATGTGCCAATGTAACTCATCTAGTTTCGTTTCCCATACTGCAGCGTGTTCACCCTTGAGTGTCACAAATAGTGTTCAGAGGAATTTAAGTTTCTCACAATGTAAGTCGATCGTGAATAGTTATATTCAAATCCAATACAAATGAGTCTTTACAAAAGTAACCATGATTCGGCGAAATTGATCCTTTAGAAACTCAAAAGAAAGAAATATTGTGGTCTGAGATCGGGTGATCGCGATGCCGTTGAGAAATGGATGGATGTTTCAGTATCAATGAGGTGATATTCCTTTCATTAAAATGCGACGTTAAATTGCAGGTATTTCAATTTTAGTATTATCAACGCACACTCTATTTCTAATGTTGCTTAAGCTAAAATACCGCGTAAATGTATACCATGTGACCGGAGAGAAATAGAATATCTATAGATGGGTAAAACAAAACTTTCACTGTAAGTTTCATTTATTAAAATAATTGCAACGTTCACAAGTGTGGTTTCTTTTTGTCCCATTCCTTATAAAACATCCTGTATATACAGATAGATGAAGAAACTCCATCCTTTTTTCTTTTTGTCCCATTCCTTATAAAACATCCTGTATATACAGATAGATGAAGAAACACCATCCTTTTTTCTTTTTGTCCCATTCCTTATAAAACATCCTGTATATACAGATAGATGAAGAAACTCCATCCTTTTTTCTTTTTGTCCCATTCCTTATAAAACATCCTGTATATACAGATAGATGAAGAAACTCCATCCTTTTTTCTTTTTGTCCCATTCCTTATAAAACATCCTGTATATACAGATAGATGAAGAAACACCATCCTTTTTTCTTTTTGTCCCATTCCTTATAAAACATCCTGTATATACAGATAGATGAAGAAACACCATCCTTTTTTCTTTTTGTCCCATTCCTTATAAAACATCCTGTATATACAGATAGATGAAGAAACACCATCCTTTTTTATTTTTGTGCAAAAATTGTCAAAATAAATGAATAAATAAATGTATCGTTTTAGTGCAGCAAGTGTCCTTCCTGAAAACGTTCGAATAGGTCTGTTGTAGGTTGCTTCATATGGTAGACAACTTCCATCCTTTGCAGTCGACTCTTTCGTTCATATTCGGTATCACGTATCACATCTTTCTGAAATATATTAATTAAAAAACACAGTAACTTTTTCTTTATGCAGTTATCATGATCAACATGTTGTAGTCGAGGTGTATATTGGTGTGGTCAACATATTGTTGTCCGAAGTCGAATAATATATTGTTGTTCTACTCCTTTACCTCAAAGTTATTCCGACTCGCGACTTCAACTCCGACCCCGCAACTTAGGTTTTTTACAGTGAAAAGTGTTTCTTCCTTTCCCTAACAACTTTTTGGAACTCAAAACCATGACTTTTTAAAAAAAATTGCAAAATGCCGAAGAAACGTAGGCATCGCATTCTGATACAGAATTCCACCGTCACTGAATATGCGAATGTCTGTCATTATTTTTGAATAAACATCTTCCAGCGAAATAACAGTAACAACAGTAATACCTTTTTTTTTTTCTAAATTAATGTGGCTGTAACGAAATTCTTTCTCAAAAACTATTATCTCCAGAAGCATCTTTCCCACTAATTGAAAAGTAAACAGCTTCAGTTGGATTTTTGTCAACAGAAACAGTAACCAAAACGGCACTTAGTCAAAGAAACTCAGTGACGGAAAGCAGCAATTTTCTGTTAGATAACGAGTCTTAACAACTTGGTCCTTTCAGACTTCAATAAAGCTAACTATAGCTAGTTTGAATTTTGTGAAAGAAGGGAGAAGGAAGAATAAGCATTCTTTTTTTCTTATTTTTAGTCAAAGGACGTTGGAATGAGTAAATAAAAATTGACTTGACAAAAAAATTCAATCACATGAAACTATTATTTTCTCGCGATTCGTACTACTTAAGTTTTCTCTTTCTCTCCCCGCCCCCCTCTCTTTCTTTGTCATGAAATTTTCAAATGAAAATAACAGTGAAAAATCAAAACAGGTACGTTCAAAAAGGAAATACAGCACCGTTAGTAGTTTTCTTGAAAGGGGGATTTGCAGTGATAAGGGGCCATTCATTAATTACGTAAGGATGCTTTAGGCAATTTTTGACCCCCAATTGTTCTCCCCATGTAAGGAAGAGTTTTCAACCCCCCCCCCCCGGCTCTTACGTAAGATTCCATTTTGTTTTTCGAAACAATAAAGTAACGAATCTTACATCACTGGACTCGTTATTAAATTAAATTTTTTATTTATTTATTTATTTATTTTTTTGTTTTTGAAAAAAAATTTTTGTGTTTAATAAATTATTTACTAAAAGAGACTTACTTGAGACTGAATGTTTTTTCGACAAATATTTTTTGCATATGATGCGATATTAATTAAAAGTGAGACGTGTCATACACAGTGAGATTCTGTTATTATATTTTACACTATTCATTCTTAGAAAATCAAGTAAAAAATAGCTCAGCGTAATATGATATTTACTTTCCAGAAGCAAATGAAATATGATTCCTACTAAACCACTTGACCACACGATTTCTAATATAAAATATCGACTTAGAAAAGATTACGTAAGAACGGGTCGGACCCCCCCCCCCCCCGTAACGGCATGTAGCGATTTTTCCGACCACCCCTCCCCCTCGGGACCCTTACGTAATTAATGAATGGCCCCTAATTAGTGTTCCCTCGCGTTGTTAACTCCTTTATTCTTTCTCTGGGAAAGAATCCCATTCGGTTATTATGTAGCTCATAATCGTCTACCCGCCAACTGCTTTATGTAGTGTTGTCGCTTGTTCAGGTGAAATACCTAGTTTTGTCCACAGATGCTCACAGTAGCGTAACTAGGGGTTGGCAGGAGTGGCTCTCGCCAGGGGCGCAGCAGCCAGGGGAGGAGGCATTTCAACTGATTAAAAAAAAAAAAAAAAAAATAGAGGTTTCTTTTTGATCATAGAATTTGAAAAATGCTTTAAAAAAATGAAAAAAAAAAAAAACTTACAAAAAGAAAAGCTAGAGACACATACATAACATCCTACTGAGAAGGAACATTGGGCATCATTGAAAACAATTATAGAAAAGAAAATAAGAAAAAAAAATTACAATTCTGCCTCCTGTTTGTGGAATCAACTAATCAAAATGTTCCAAAAAAAAATTTTTTTTTTTTTGAGGTCACAATGACCTCTGGTGACTTTTCATGTCTGCGACCCTGGGGGGGGGGACGCAATTTCTTTGTTCGCCAGGGGCGCTAGACCCCATAGTTACGCTACTGGATGATCATACTACATATTTTTAAGCCGTTCAAAAATGGTCTTAAATAAATAAAAATATTTTTTTTTCGTGCATTTACTTTTAATGCACTAATGTTTTACTTTAACATTTGATGCATTATGCACTAAACGCTCTACCTGAAAAGTTGCCGAACCAAGTCTGAATAAACGGGAGAACTATTGACGGGATTGGCGTCAGGATAATGTCTGTATCACCTGCTGCATTGGGGGAAAAAAAAATTAAAAAAAAAAAAACTATTGACGGGAAACTGGGGTAATGACGCTCAGCGGGCAAACTCGCTATTGGTACTTCCATGAAGGTAAGATCATTGTAAATTTATAGTAAGACTATAGTCGATGAGGTACAAAAAAAAAAAAAAAAAACCGCTCTAGCCCTGGATTTTTTTCGCTCTTTGTGTTGTATAACTTTCCTGCCTATCTTGTACTATCTGTATAGTTGTATAACAAGTCAATAGCCCTATAATTATCATTATATATGTATTAGTTTTTTTATTATTTATTTATTTTTTTTTTTATTTATTTATTTTTTTTTTTTTTGCTGTAGACGATCAGTTTTAGTATTCATTATCAGTGCTTTGTGCGAGTTTCGTGTCAAGAGAGAGCATTAAATTTAGATTTTAAATTAATCGTTAATACGTTTTCCCGAAATTTGAGATGTCACTTTCTTTGCCGGGATGCAATGTTCTTTTTTTTTTTTAATTGTAATATTGTACTACTGTCTCCAAACTTGTCGAATTGTCGGCAAATTTGTCTAATGAGGATATATATTGGAGAACAGAGTGATCTTCTCCAGACCTCTCGTCATGGTTAGGGGCTCCTCCTAGATAACAGAACCAGTTGTTAAATTCGGCAACTATAGCCGTTAGTCTATAAATACTACTTAATTATCTAATTTTCGGCCAATCAACGCAAAGCCAGTTTGAAAAAAAAAAATCTTGGGAATTATCCATCACTGGACTGCACTCACTAGCCAATAGAAACCCCAAGATCAATATTTCATTGGACCACCTTTTGCACTCTGTTTGGGCATCGAGTCTGCAAGTTTCGAGAGTGCATTAAACATCTAGAGAATACCATGCATTGGCTATGCAGCTTTTTAAATCTTGTAAATTAGATAGAAGAGGAGAGTGCTGCAAGGGCGGATCCAGAAATTTCTCAAGGGAGGGGCGATAGACTTTTATTACTAACCTTTTTACTATGTATACTGATTTAAAAATACTGATCACAAAGGTTTGGAACTGTGTCTCAATTCCGAAACAGTTCCGGGATGTGGTCCCAAACCTAAACCTCTCTGTCTCCTAATATCAATGAAACTCGTCTAAATTTGCGTTTTTTGAACTTCATTTTCGAAAAATTATCGGTGGCGGATCCCTCAAGGGAGGGGCGATCGCCCCCATCGCCCCTCCCTTGTATCCGTCCTTGGAGTGCTGTCGGATGCGTTTTTCTACCATATCCTACACCTTTTCTATGAGGTTAAGATTCCGGCTATGCGGTGGCCCGGGAAGGTGTTGGACAGGGCAATTCTTTTTTAGGAAGTTGAAGATTATTTTAGGCTATCTTGAGTGACTGTGTGGGGGGGGAGGGGGGTTCTGATTGTTTCTCGTGTAAATGTTTTGGAATTGTAGTTTTGAAAACGCCGTTTTTGTAGAGTTATGTCAATGTGGAGAACAGAAAGGAGTTTCCAGGGTTGTCCCCTGAGCTTTTTTAAAAATAAAGTCTAATTACTACTAATAATAAAGTCTAATTACTAATAATAAAAACGAATAAGCTTGAACTGTCTTTGGTAATGTAAGAGTAAGGAGGACTTTTCCCGGAAATTTTTTTAAAACTGATGTCTTAAAGACGCAAATTAAAGCCATCTTTAGCAAACTTAGAGCAAGGGGTTTGGAGTTCGCTCCCAGAAGTTTTGCAAAGTTTAAAACCTTTTTTGACGTCTTTTAAAACGTTATTTCAGACTTCTCTTCTTCTGACTTGAGGAACAAAAGGGTTCGGAGGTTCTCCTAGTTTTTTTTTTTTTTTTTTTTTTTTTTGAACTGATGAAATCCTAAGAACTCAGTTTTAAACTTTCTTTGGGGAGTTCAGAAAAAAATCTCCAGGTTTTTTTTTTCTTAAGTTGGAGCCTTAAAAACGCAGTTTTACGCTATCTAGGGGGAATTCTTTTCCTGATGTTTTTTCCTCAAACTGGAGTCTTTATAATTCAAATCTAGATCATCTTTGAATTTAAAGGAAGGAGTACGCTCGGAGATTTTCTCCCGGAGAATTTTCAAAATTGAAGATTTCAAACTGAAATTTTAGACAATATTTGGTGACGTTCGGGTAATCTCACCCAGAATGGTTTGAAATTAAAATCTTAATGTTGAGGAATTCTTTGATGAAAAAAGTGCGGGGGCAGTCGTCTTCCCTTGCCCTCCCCCCCCCCCCGAATCGCCGCCACTGGTGTTGGAAGTCAGACTGATGCTCAGCGAACCAATTTTCAACACTTCTGACACGATGTATAGTTGCATTATCGTCCATGAACTATCCGTCGTATCAGGATAAAAATGCAACATTGCAAGGTGCACTTGATCTGCCAGTATATCTAGGTATCGCATGGCTATTTGTTTTCCCTCGAGGAGCACCAAGGCATCACTTCTCATGCCAGCAGAATATGCTTCATATCATGATACTCCTTCCAGACCCTTGTACAGTGCGAGTAAGGCAAGAAGTTCCTCTCAAAGGTTTCTGATTCATTGGCCAGTGAGTGTATTTTACTGTTTCAAGGTTACAATGAATTATATTCACGGCTTGGGCAACGGTCTATTTATTTATTGTACAGTGCGAGTAAGGCAAGAAGTTACTCTCAAAGGTTTCTGATTCATTGGCCAGTGAGTGTATTTTACTGTTTCAAGGTTACAATGAATTATATTCACGGCTTGGGCAACGGTCTATTTATTTATTGTACAGTGCGAGTAAGGCAAGAAGTTCCTCTCAAAGGTTTCTGATTCATTGGCCAGTGAGTGTATTTTACTGTTTCAAGGTTACAATGAATTATATTCACGGCTTGGGTAACGGTCTATTTATTTATTATTTTGCTCGGCGAAGTTTATTTTGTTTCGGTATGCAACATTATAAAGACTGCGTTGTAGCGTTCAAGAAATTAATTTTGCTGCATACTGAATGAGCTTTGTATGCATTCTAAACATGTTTAGGTTCCAAACAAGCTTAATATTGCGTGAAGAGTGCTGTGAAATGTGAGAAATGAAGGGAAAATGAATTACCCGCCGAAAGCTTTAAGATCACCTTCTTGAAAACGTTAGGAGCGAGATTTTGACACGCTAAAGATTCAATTTTTTTTTTCCTTTTTGTGAAAGATCAGAAATCTATTTCTCTCTCTCTCTTTTTCATGCCGACGTAATTTAAAAAATGTTAATAAACCCAGACTGTTTGTGAGGTTTCTATAGATTATGCTATTGATGATCAGTTTTATACATCTCTAAAACTGCGAAAAACTTATTTTCGTAAAAAAAAAAAAAATTCCTCCCCCCCCCCCTTTTTTTTCTATTTCGGGATGTTGTTGAGTCATACCGGTTAACTTTGCGCTTTTTCAAAAAAAAAAAAAAAAAAATTGTTTACTTCACTTTTTAAAAAACTAGAAAGTTCAATACTGCAGGGTTATGAAATAAGTTCTCTACGTCCCGATTTTGCCACGATCGTCCCGTTTTTTGTCTCGCACTCCCGCTGGTCGAATGTTCTGCTAAATTGTCCCGCTTTTCCCTTACAGTAAAACCTGTAAAGTTGACCACCCTCGCAAGTTGACTACTTGTCTAAGTTGACCGCTTTTTTCAGGCACGAAATTAGCCCTTATTATATAAAACAACCTCTGTAAGTTGACCACCTGCTTAAGTTGACCACTAAAGTAGAGCACCGCAGGTGGTCAACTTACACAGGTTTCACTGTACTGCTAAAGTCCCGCTTTTCTATTCAAGTTAAACTAAATAGGGAAAAATGACTAAATTATGGTATTCAACATTTTTGTATGTATTCATTGCAAAGTAAAATATTTTCTTTTCACTAAGATAAACTTTTTGTATTAATTCGAGTTTTTTTTTTTTTTTTTTGAGTGGCAATGAAAAGTTGCTAAGGAAAATAGCTTCCAGCAATGCATATGACTAAAAATTAGTTCTTTGCTGAAAGCTTCAGTTACTGACGGCATAATAAGCTGAGGTTTCAAAAACTTAAGTTCTTTATAGGAGGTACATCTGAATTACAACTCATATTAAATACAATCTTATTTCAAAATTTAGGAACAATTGCTATGATTTCAACAAATATATTTTTATTGCAAGAGGTTTAATTCAGGGGTGCCCACCTAGGGGGGATCATGGCGAAACTGCGCCATTGAAAATTTTAAAGGGGTGTTTTGAGGGGTATTTTTCTCATATTTGGGGGGCTCTTGCTTTTGGGGGTCTCCATGATATTGAAGGGGTGCACCCTTGCACTTAGGGGGGGGGGCACCCCTGCTTAATTCAAAACTATTTTTCACATGAGATCTAAACATCTTCAATTCGATGACAAAGTGAGCCTAAGAAAAAAAGTTTGAAAATTCTGGTCACATTAGCTG